>NW_003546257.1:251696-385004 GCF_000090795.2 Amphimedon queenslandica | reverse complement strand
TGTGCTGGATTTTATTACTGGGAAGATTGTGAAAGGAATAAAACGCTCTGGAAGTATCATTGGCTAGAAAAAATGGAAAAGTAACAAAATTATTACAATGAGCTTTCATTCATGTTACAGCTCTTACGCTTAAATGCCATGGATAAAAAAGAAGATGAAATGACTTGTAAAGAACTAGTGTTTGGTATTTTCCACTTGAAATAGAATTATATAGCAATGAGGCCATAGTAATGCAGCTATTGTTCACTTACTTGTACTCCAATATCAAGAACTGCTTTAAAACTTTTTACATGGAATTCAAAATAATAAATAAATTGATTTGCTAATCTAGAATTATAACAGGAAAAATAATAATCAAAGATCTAAAGGACATACTTGATAAAAATTGGATTTGTAATCTTGCTACAATTTTTTTCCTTAAAGTAAAAATAATCACAATAAGTAACAATTATAACAATTTGTACTTCAATAGCATAAGTGACATTAAATCTCTTGACTAATTTTGTAGGATCTGAGCTTCTACTGATCCATAATTCAATGCTGTAAGCTCCTTCAGATAAAGAACTGTTCACACTAAACCAGTACAAACCTATAAGCATTAAATGCATCATTTTCTCCTTTTGCTGACTATATGTAGCTGCTTACCTGTTACTGGTGGATGCAGATAACCATACAATCTTGCTCCAAAGTGATAAATATGCCCAGTTATCACACGAACTGCTCTTGAGCTCATTCTAACCTACACAAGATGGAAGAATTGCTTTTCTCATCCTTTAGTTGTCCCTCAGTTCTTACCGTTGGTTTCTCAGGCCAGTCGTAACGATGCATGCGAAGGTCATCAACAAAGTACCCCACAAAAGGAGGGCAGGTCCACTCATCATAGTTTATCATTCCCATTGGTACGGCAACCTATATGAATGTATTAAGAAACCTTTGCAACAAATATTGCCAAAACCCACTAATCATTATGATTTAATAATGCAAAGGCTCCTCACTCCACTCTTTATCATAAAGTGGTATATATGTGTATAAAATGACTTAGGATAACTTACCGGTTTCAATTCATTCTGTTGATGAAAACTGACACCTTAAAGCGAAACAAAATGAATGGACGTTACATGTAAAACTGATTGACTGACCTGTTTTATTTACACTTCTCGTTCGTACTGGACTAAGTGATGATGACAAGCTATTGATGGGTGTGCCTCTTGAAATGACACCATTACTCCTACTCGAGCTCCTACTCCACAATGCTAATCCACAATAAGATAAAATAAAATAAAATGGGCACAATTAAAGAAGTAGCTTACAAGTATGCAGCGAGAAAATTGCAGCCAGAGAAATCAAAGACACAAAAACCAGTGCCAACTTACGAAACGTTATCCTAGCCATTTCTTCATTGTCTCTATGTAAACAATCCAGACCACACCTTTTAATGTCTTCTGAATTATGGAGGAAGTTTATAACGAGAACCTTTAGCTCGGGCTTTAAGCTGATGTCCACCAACAGTTGCAGCAAGAGGCTATTAAATAGGTTGGCTGGGGAGAAGTCGCCATATCTTTTACAGCATGCCACTAATCCAGTAGATTGGTAAGCAATAAAATGTTATATAAAGCAAGTTATAAAAGTCAAAAGTGCATCATAGTTTTATTTTGATAAGCGTGTACTAGATCTACATGCACGAGTTGGTTTTTCCAGGTATCCCTGGGGTGAAGAAGCATTCACTAAATCAAGGAATGAGAACAAGCCGATATTTCTATCGGTTGGTTATTCCACATGTCACTGGTGTCACGTGATGGAGAGAGAGTCCTTCGAGAGTGATACTGTCGCTAAAGTCCTCAACGATCATTTTGTCAGTATCAAAGTTGACAGGGAGGAGAGACCAGATGTGGACAAAGTTTATATGACATTTGTACAGGTACGAACAGTCCTGCATAAGGATATTATTTATAATAACTGTGAAGTACCATTGAGAATTACTTGCTAGTGACATTTACTAATAATTATTATTTATTTTTTGTTTTTTCTGTCTCAAGGCTACCCAGGGTAGTGGTGGATGGCCCATGAGTGTCTTTTTGACGCCAGAGTTGAAACCGTTTCTCGGCGGAACTTATTTTCCTCCCGAGGACTCTTTTAGGAGTCCAAGTTTTCTTACAATACTAAATGCTGTACATGAGCAGGTATCTAACTATTAAAATATTGTCTGCCTGTAATTTATCATCCCGATTCATAGCCTGGGGATTACACTTTTGTAATTGTGGCAAAAAGCTAAATTATATGCTTAAAAAATCTTAGAATTTTTTTGCAAATTCAGATGCCCATAAAGTTTTGGCTAAGCTTTATGAATGCGTATCCTTGATATGATAGATGTACAGTGTATGCTTTTTAGTGGACTAAAGATCATGATAATATCAAGCAGAAGATGAACCCACTAATGAAAGCACTTCAAGCAGCTGTTGCTGGCTCATCTTCACTCAATCCGCAGTTACCTGGTACAGCTTGTATCCAGAAAGCTGCTGAAATGCTAGCGGACCGGTTTGATAGCAAGTATGGCGGGTTTGGTCAGAGTATGAAATTCCCTCAACCTGGTGAGTCAGTAAAGAGAATAGTGATCATGCAAACAGAGGGATCTTAACACTGAGCAAATTAAAACAAATAAAGAATAATTTTTACTTTGCATGTTTACAATAGCTGCCTTTTTCTTTTTCCTTTAGTGCCTCATTTAATAGAAGTACATCATTTATTTATGCCATTTTAATAAGATATTCTCATATTTTTATAATAACAGTGATACTTGATCTGCTGTTAAGGATATATGCACGCTATCCTTCCTCTGAGATGGGTGATGGTGCATTAGCATCTGTTCTCTTTACACTTGAAGCAATGAGCAATGGAGGAATGCATGATCACATTGGACAAGTGAGTATCTGACGGGTAGCTGCATAAGGCTGTATGCTATAGTACAGGGTCATGGGCCAAATTTCATCAAAAATGGCAAGGAGAGAATTTGCCATTTTTATAATCTTTTTTTATGCATATACATGTTTTTTATATTGTGTAGCAAGTTTAAGCTGATTCAAATCAAAATTGAATTTTTTATGAATTTTTTAAGTTACTCAAGAATCGGGCCAAAGTTCCTGTACTATAGTACAGGGTCACGAGCCAAATTTCACCAAAATTGAATAGGAGAGAATTTACCATTTTTATAATTTTTTCTGATACATATACATGTACTTATGTTGTGTATAAAGTTTGAGCTGATTCCGATCAAAATTGTATTTTTTAAGAATAACTGTACTATAGTATAGCACCTGATAATCAGTCTTTATACCATATATGTACATGCACATGTGAACTGATTGTCTCCATAGGGTTTCCATCGCTATTCAACCGACCCCTACTGGCATGTTCCTCACTTTGAAAAAATGTTATATGATCAAGCCCAACTTGTTGTCACCTACCTCAGTGCATATCAGGTAACCATGGCAATTAGAGTATACTCCTTGACCACACCCCTTTACAGATTACAAAAGATGACAAGTTTAAGGAAACTGCAGTTGATATATTAGAGTATGTATTGAGAGATCTCGGTGATAAGGTATTGATTAGTAGGGCCTCTCTTAATGGACACTCTCTATAGCGTACACCTCCATTTAACGGACAGCACCTAGTGTACCAATTACATTCCTTACTGTATAAAATAACCTCCACATAAAGGACACCTCTGTTATAACAAAGCAACTTTCTTGCCCCAAAGTGTCCATTATAATATGTATTATTATTATTATTATTATTCTTATTATTATTATTAGGATGGCGGATTTTATTCCGCAGAAGATGCAGACTCTTATCGTTGCCATGGCGACAAAGAAAAGAAAGAGGGTGCCTTCTGTGTATGGACTTGGGAAGAAATACAGTCAATATTACTAGACCCCCTCCCAGGGGGCGACACTGATAAAACACTAGCTGACTTATTTTCGAGTCGTTTTGGAGTTAAAAAAGGAGGCAATGTTCGGCCAAATCAGGTATTGTAGTAATAGTAATAGTAATAATAATAATAACAATTTTATTATTAAAAATTTTTTTTTTGTAGGATCCACATGGCGAACTAATAAATCAAAATGTCCTTATAATCAAAAAATCATTTGAAGAATTATCTAGCGAATTTTCATTGGAAGTTGAACAAGTGAAGAGTTTGCTAATGGAGGCCAAAGATAGGCTATACAAGATGAGAGCTGAGAGACCTAAACCTCATCGAGACGATAAAATACTTACAGCATGGAACGGTAAGTCACAAATTTTTTGAAAATTTTGATTGTTTTACCATCCAAATTATTATAAAAATTATTTAAGAATGCTTCTTTTTAGCATGATTGGGATCATTTCATTCCTATTAGATTCACAGTGTCCATTGCATGATTCTTTTTATTTTTAGGTCTCATGGTATCTGCTTTATCTCGTGCGTCACAAGTACTTGGTGGATCTGAGTATCTTGAGAGAGCCAAGAGTGCAGCATCATTCATAAGAGACTCATTGTACGATAAGGAGAAATCCGTCTTACTAAGAAATGCTTATAGAGATGAGAATGAGTAAGTAGCTTTGGACAAATTTTTGAGTAACTTTTAAAGTTTATAAAAAAATCCAATTTTGATCAAAATCAGCTCAAACTTACTACACAATACAAGAACATGCAAATGTATCAAAAAAATTATAAACATGGAACATTCTGTCCTACTCTTTCATTTTGTTAACATTTGATTTGTTCTTATAGCGTTCTCAGTGTTAGCACTGTTGAAGGATTCGCTGATGATTATGCATTTCTCATTCGAGGTCTCATTGACCTTTACGAAGCCAGCCATGATCCTCTCTGGTTGAAATGGGCACTTGAACTACAGGAGCAGCAAGACAGGCTGTTCCTGGACATCAAAGGAGAAGAGGGAGAAGAGAAAGGAGGCTACTTCAGTACCAGTGGAATGGATGATAGCATTCTGCTAAGGATGAAAGATGGTATGCAATTACGAAATAAAAATGTACATGAATACTTTGATAGTTCAGCATTTTAGCTTCGATTGAAAACAATTATTATTATTATTATTATTATTATTATTATTATTATTATTATTATTATTATTATTATTATTATTATACTTATTAGGTGAAGATGGAGCTGAACCAAGTGCTAATTCAGTCTCTGCTGAGAATTTGCTTCGTTTGTCATCATTTTTTGATAAATCAGAGCTTCGCTCGAAATCTGAGAACATTTTTAAGACGTTTAATTCAAGCATGATGGAGCACCCTCCAGCTATGGCTGCATTGATCGGAGCTTTCATATCTTATTTACAAAAACCAAAACAAGTAGGCAAATCTACATACTGTATAAGTTGGGTTGCTTAGCCTATTTTCAGTTTACTGTTGCTGAATTACCCCATATTATTGTTATTATTATTGTTATTATAAATTGGTTTTTAGGTTATCATTGTTGGTTTAATATCAGGAGATGACACACAAGCTCTCTTATCTTGCATACATTCACATTTCATTCCTAACAAGACTCTCATCCTTCACGATCCCTCGTCTCCCTCTCCACTCCTTATGGAGTCCCTCCCTCTCCTTAAAGATATGATCATGGTTGATGATAAAGCAACAGTTTATCTTTGTGAGGACTACAAGTGTGCAGCTCCAACCAATTCAAGCACTGTCCTTAAAGATATGATTCAGCCGAACAATTAAAAAATAATTATAACTTTACATGTACATTAAATTGTAGAGCAGTAACAATTAATCTACATAAAAGTTATATATATTGGTTATTCTACTGATATAGTAAACCAAAATTCATCTTCTTTCCTTATAGCTGCCATAACCTTTGGGTCATTAGGTAGAGCAATAAAGGCACCTTCTCCTTTGGTGAGATCCTCTTCCCACCAGCAATGAAGCTCACTCACATCTTCTTTGTTCATTGCATATTCTTTTCCTGGTATGCTAAACTCTGCCTTACCACCAGAGCTCGAGTATTCCACTGGGATTTTGGTTCCCTTTATAGTGAAGGCTGCAGGTGAATTTGCCTTCCAACTCATGTATGCCTCACTCAAGGCATCTTGAACTTGCTTGTAAGTTAGTAGAATCATTGCTCACAGCTTACGTAGCAACTGAGATAAACTTTGGAGTCTGGTTACATTGCATTCTGCATACAAAACATTGTTATTAGTGTCAGTCACTGATAGGTAGCTACTAATTGATACTGTAATTTTCCTTATAGACAAGCAGAAATGTGTTATGCACATGCTCTGTTGTGGTCAGGAATTAAATGGATGTACCTACTTAATACTGACCACAAGAGAGCATGTTCATAACACATTTCTGCTTGTCTATCATGCAAGTTTAAGGGAAATCACAGTACATAAAACTAAGTGAATATGCATTGCAATTCACATGTAATAATAATCCACAATAAGTATTAATGCTATAATAGTAAAATCATTGAGGAATTGAAATATTATTGAGAAGGTTTAGTGCTATAGATTAAATATTATCATGTGCACATAAGCTTTTTCATTGATAGAGTTCCAGTAAACTAAAAGGAGAAAGAAAAGGTTTAATACTTATAGCTCAAAGATTCCTGTAGCTTCTTTACCTTGAGCAGTAAGGGCAGGTAGCCACGTTCAAATTGACAGATTTTGAATGACGGCCAAACCTAAATGAAGAAAATAAACTACAGGCCTGAAACAAGATTATTAAGTCCTGGGGATCACCAATAATAATAATAATTATAAAAATAATCTTGACCATTCACAATTCATACTACCATTTACCAGTTGCGCTGGTTTAGCTTAGATTTTAATTTTTTCACTCATCGTTTAGGAATGCTATGATAGAAGTTGTATGTTGCATGTACATTGTACACTACATTATCTGCCCTCACTTGTAGTCACACCTACTGCACTGATACCAATACTTGTACGTGATCTCATAACTGTGCCTAGTGGTGATTGGCGGTAAGTCTGGATGCACACTATTAGCAAGATGGGCCCTAGAATAGTAGAAAGGGGAATCTCTAAATCTAACATTGTAAATGAATCTGTGTCCGCTCTTAGCTTTGTAAAACCATATAATAGATACCCATTCCAAAACTGTTCTTGTAATTATGCTGTATATGTATCTTGTTAGCCTGATATGGTGTCTCTTACCATTTCTGCCACACTTTCCCATGTTTCTCATTTCTCTTTCCATCGATGATCCAAGTTGCTGCATGGCACAACTCATGTATCAATGTGTCACGAATACGATCTGTAATAATAATAATAGTTTATATGCAATCAAAGGGAATGAGAATGGAAATAGTGATATTATGACAGTGAGTGATATTACTATTATCAATGTACATCATCATCCATGAAGATTATTTACCATAAGTATCACAAACTTTCTGTGAGAGTTCGATTCTGCATTCTCGATTAAATAAACTACTAAATATAATAAAAAAGAGGGAGAAAGAGAGAGAGAGGAGGAAAATAAAAAGAAAATATGACACAAAACCTACCCTGTGTAAACACACCACCCAGCAGTTGTCCTCATTCTCTTGTTCCACGTGATCCCCATATCAGGAGGGAGCTGCAATTATGAAAAAAAAAACAACATAATTTGATCGGAATCAGCTCAAACTTTCTACGCAATATAAAAATGTGTATATGTATCAGAAAAAAATTATGAAAATGGAGAATTCTCTCCTAGTCATCTCTGACAAAATTTGATCAAAGTCCCTGTACTATAGTACAGGGATTTTGGCCCAATTTTGGAGCAACTTTAAAAATTCGTAAAAAATCTAATTTTGATCAAAATTAGTTCAAACTTTCTACGCAACATAAGAACATGTATATGCATCAAGAAATATTATAAAAATGAAGAATTTTCTCCTAGTCATTTTTGACAAAATTTGGTCAAAGTCCCTGTACTATAGTACAGGGATTTTGGCCACATTTTGGAGCAACTTTAAAAATGCGTAAAAAATCCAATTTTGATCAAAATTAGCTCAAAGTTTCTACGCAACGTAAGAATTTGTATATGTATCAGGAAATATTATAAATACAAAAAAGTCTCTCTTTGGCCATTTTTGACAAAATATCCTGTACAGCCCATGGTCATTGGCCAAAATTTGAACCGACTTTTACTATTTGAATTACATGTCACCATTACTGTTACACAGCACATTATTAATGCATGCTTCTATGTTACTTTGTCATCAAAGACTGTCCTGTTAAACATTTCAAATAGCTCTTCAACCATTTTAAGTCGATTTCTCTTCACACTCAAACAGGAGGATGGGGTACTAAGAGTGTCGGTAACTGTCGGTGTCCGACAGATAAAAGGAGTTGCTTGTGAAGAAACATGACTACGAGACGGGAATCTAAACACTAGAGAAACAAAAAAATTTATACACAAGGTATCGTAAGCAATTTAGAATTAACAAACATACATTACTGTAAATCTGGAAATTAAAAATTTTTACATCTAAAAATGATTGCGTGATTTAAAATTTTTTTGTCATTGATGCAATGTTGAATTTAGCATCTAAAATTATATTTAAAGTATAAATATAAAAATATTCACAGAATGAGTATTGTCTCCTATAGACAAAAGGTACGTACATGGTGTACAGCAGCCTGGACTGGTTGTGGTTTGGGGTGTATTAATTGCAGCCTTTGGCAGAATGCGAGGAGACACTGGGAGAGGCTCCTTTTCATCTTCGCTCTCTCTTTCTTCCTCAATCTCTTCAGAATCACTAACTATAAATGCAGCTAAACTAGAGAGAGAGAGAGAGAGAAGGAGAGGGAGAGAGAGAAGGAGAGGGAGAGAGAGTGAGGGAGTGAGGGTGAGAGAGAAAGAGGGTAGAAGAGTGAGAGATGACGTTGGTACCTTTTTCTTGAAACAAACCGCTTGGCTTTCCTTTCCTTTCGAGCAGACTCAAGTCTTAAATTACTAAAAACTAAAAGGATTTAAATTTTGACATTTGACATACAAAACACAAAAAAAGAGAACAGGTTCTTCACTCTTGCTTAACATGCAGTAAACATTAATCCTGGAAGTACATGTAAATGCATGTACATCTCCTCTCATCCTTACATTGTTCTAAACGTTCATCATCACTGTCATCATCTAAGACAATGACTGAGGGTTTCTGCTCAACCCGAGTCACCTCTTCCACCTCTACAGGAGGCTCTGTCACTTCTCCTTTCCCTTTTCCATTTTCCACTTGTCCACCAAATGATATTGAGTCATTAGAGGCAGGGACCGTAATATCATTCAAAGATAGTTCGTTCAATGGCGAAGATACACTAGCGTTTGACTGACAATTAAGTGACGAGTTTTTAGACTCTGTATTAAATAATGGAGGAGATTCGCCGGCTGAGAGTTGAATAATGGAGACATCTTGCTTTGATGTGCTTTCATTATCCGACAAAGTTTTTTGAGGCATTGGAGAAACCCATGATTGTTGACCATTAAAAGAATTATTAGAGTCAGCAGGGACTGCTGGCTTAGAAGATAATGCAATACATTTAATAAAAGAACAGTCATCATCTAAAGGATTGTCTCCTTGATCAATGGATAGAGACTGGTTATGAGAAGGAAGTGATTCTGATTGAAGATTAGCAGTAGATGCATCATGGAAAGATGCTGATATTGGAGAAAAACTCAATTGTAGTGGATGAAAAGAACTAATAATTCGTACATCATCATCATTGGATTGATTCATTGCAGGTGTATTTATTAATGGAGAGGATTGGTCATCAGTAAAGGTGCTATTACTAAGAGAATTATGTTTATTAGGAGATGACTCACTGAGTTCATTTGGAGTAGAAGAGACAGTATTATAATGATAATCATAATTAGGATTACTAATAGGAGGGGCTTCCTCATTCAGAGGAGATTCATTAGGAATTAAATGGTCGTTTTCTTTATTTAGGACCTTAGGCCAATCTTGAACCTGTAAATTATTTTAAAAATTAAAATTGAATATTGGCTGCCCCCTGCCCCCCTATAATTTCACTTATTTTCACCTCCCCCCCCACTAGTGCAAACCTGCTTTTGAAGAAACTTGGAAGAAACTCTAAATGATATCCAGCCCCTCTCTTCCAAATAAGCTAGAAAACTCCAAAGCTCGTCTGCTTTATTCATTTTATCTTTTGCAATCCCACTTTTGTAAATGTGAGGGCGTGGTTAGAGGCGTGGTCATAGATTAACTCCCAAAATGGCCGCCTGCGACCAAGAGCTTTTGAATGGGGAGAATTTAGAAGAGCAGAGTTTGGAATTTGAATCACTTTTGAGCATTTTTGGCGAAGAAATGAAGGTCATAGCACCGGAGAAAGAATTTCTTGTGAGTACTAAGGCTCCAGCAAGTTAAAACAAGACAAAATCATGGCAAATTTAGCTTCATTTTTGTATTTCTCGATATTTTTAGATTGATATAAGTATTCACTCAAGTGAATCATTAGAACTATTGCTAGCGACACCAAAACTGACTGACAGCGAGACACCTCGACCGCCCCCTCACTTAACGAGATCCACAAGCACTAAACCAGCTCTAGTGACACACCTCCCTCCTGTGTCACTCTACGTCCGTTACCACGACAACTATCCATCGACTGACCCACCCACCTTTCATTTAAGTGCAAGATGGCTCAACGAGAAACACTTGAAGACCATCAGCGAGAAGCTCCGCCTATTATTCACGCCAGGTTGGCCTACAGTGTATAACTGGGTCACGTACATAAGCACTGATCTGTTAGCTGAAATAGAGGAAGGAGGAGGGAGGGGAACACAAGGGGAACGCCCCACGTCTAGTCATCATCTTTTCGTAAGGAGTATATCAGAGTTTAACGATGTCGAAGAGTACGACAAGTTTGAGAATCATAAGCAGTTTCTGGCGGAGAAGCATTCCTGTGCTGTGTGCTTCGAAGAGAAATATGGCGACCAGTTTGTGGAGAAATGCGACGAGTGTAAAGATGAGAGCATTCTTTTTTGTGAGAACTGCGTCCGTGGACACTGCGAGGTAATTATTAGTAAAACATATTTATAAAATTTTAAAGTAAGGGGGCCCTCAAACATGGGGCCTGGAACAAATTTTCCCAATTCTAAATTGGGTTTTTGCATGCACACATCAGTATTGTTTTATTGTTTTTAAATACATGTGTGTGTGTGTTGTAGATGCTGCTAGCCGAAGGAAGAGTTACAAGCTTCAGTTGTTTAAGTACAGATTGCAGTAAAGCACTTTCAGATACACTTGTTCAATCACTACTCACTCCTGATAAATTTAAAAGGTTGGCTCAGTATTATTGTAAAGAGAAACTGTCATATTTAATTATATACTCATTCATGTTTATTTTTGTAGGTATCTCGAATTGAGAGAGCAGGTATCTCTAGACTCAATACCTGGGATGGTCTTTTGTCCGAGGAGTGCTTGTGGATCCCGTATCATCTCCGACCCACAATCAGACCTTGCACTCTGCCCTCAGTGTAGCTTCCCTTTTTGTAAACGTTGTAGACAGACCTGGCATGGGATTGAGGAATGTGCCTTCATTGAGAAAGTAATGATATAATAATGATAATGATAATAATAATAATAATAATAATAATAATAATAATAATAATAATAATGATGCATGTATAGGTACATTACTATTATAATTTTATATACGTGTAATCTCATTTTTATTCACATCATTACTTGTTCAGTCAAAAGCAGTCGAAGTTGAAGATACAGAAATGGAAGTTAAAAGAAAGCCAAAAGCAAGAGATGAGGAGAGGAGGCTAGAGGAACTCAAAGTTAGTTTTCTATATCTGTACTCTATAGTTTGTCACATGCTATTCTCACTCCTCCCTCCCCCCCTCTCTCTCTCTCTCAGTCCATTATTTGGATGAAGTCTCATCGTAATGTACGTGAGTGTCCCACCTGTTTGACACTGATACAGAAAATTGGTGGCTGCAACAAAATGTCATGTTGGAAGTGTGGCTCTGGCTTCTGTTGGATCTGCATGCAGAAGATATCTGGGTAAGATTAAAAGTATAACTGAGATAATAAAAATACGTCTATTTAATTTTAGTTACATGTGCCTTGTGTAGTATTTTTTCCAAAAATATCTTTCTTGTCTTTATTTTTAAACTTGCTCATTTTTGTTGCATCTTTTGCTCTCTACATTGAAAGGTATAGCCACTTTGAATTACAAAGCACCTGCAATTTATTTCGTGACGAAGACTACCTTCCTCCACAGCCTGAACAAGAAGACAAAGAAGCAACCGATGCCACTAACGATGTCCATCAGATAGTGAAAGTAACTGTTCTAGAAAACCTGTTGGAGTCAGCTTGCCCACGCTGTGGACTGGTTAGTTTCATAATATAAAATTAGTACATAACACTGATGACTTGTAGCTTGGGTGCATGTGTTATGCACATGTTATCCACATGTTATCCACATGTTATCCACATACATTAGCAACCAACTTTTTATAATAATACAGTCAAAACTGCTATTGTGGACACTCTAAAATAAGGACACCTATATAACCAGGATAAGTAGTATCAGTCCCAATACAATAGTAATGTGTATTAATGAACCTCTGAAATAAAAAGGACAGGTTCATAATCAGGAGCTAGGGTATTATTGGGTCCTAAGGTGTCCGGAATAGACAGGTTTGACTGTAGCCATATTATGTCCTGTTGCTACAGATTCAACAGAAGCTAGGAAGGAATAACTGGGTCAAGTGTAGACGCTGTCAAATGCCGTTTTGTCTCCAGTGTCGCGAGCCATGCTACGGGCGCTATCATTTCAGCAGTGAGTATGGCTGTAAAGAATTTACCACTTTCAGGGAAGACTTGGATAATTTCCGCAAAGACCGCAACGAAGAAAATGAAGAGTCAACTGAAGATTAAATTTTTATAAAACAGTCTATAACTTATTTACATTTTAAATTTTTTATACCAAAGCTAGATCCATTATGTTGATTTTTCACTAATTTTTTTCTTGTTTTTTTCTGCAAACAGCAACTTACTAAGCAATTATACAAGTATCATTAATTATTATTATTTATTTTAATATCAGGTATAGAAAACACACAAAATCAGCAACAAAATAATTAATAATAATAATAATTGTAAAATACACACGCACAAACAAAGAGAAAGAGACAAAGACTAGCTGTTCAATAGTAATAGTATAATTATATTATCTAGTTATGGTCAATCAGCTTCAGACTGCTGTTTGCTTTGTCTGTGGTGAGTAAGAGTATTCTCAAAATGTTGGATGACTTGCTCCGTCTCTTCGTTTTTATCTAAGCCCTCAATGTTTCCCTTGATCTTTTCAATCAATTGGTTTAAGAATTGCTGCGATATCTACAAATATAACCAGATAGATACATAGAAATACATGCACAGCATAATGGTATGATCTAGAAATAATTAAAAAATAAAATACAGTATAGTCTAGAAATACATGTATAAATATTCTTAGGAGACCAATGTGAACATTGATGTACTAACTTCATTGTTTCCTTTCTCTAGGAATAAAATGTAGACGTTGAGTAGTTCGACTAGTAATTGAGTTTGGACCACGCTGTCCATGCACTGGTTGGCTATACGGCCACTCTTCTTTAGACACTCCATTACACGTTTACTGTCATGACACTAGAAGAGAGTGAGATGCACAATTAGTATACAATGTACATGTAGATGGCAACTTCAAAAATTCCTAAAAAATTCAAATTTGATTGAAATTAGCTCAAACTTTCTATGCAACATAAAAACATGTACATGTATATGCATCAGGAAAAATTATAAAAATGGAGAATTCTCTCCTTTTCATTTTTGCCGAAATTTGGTCAAAATCCCTGTACTATAGTACAGGGACTTTTCCCCAGTTTTTGAGTAACTTAAAAAATTCGTAAAAAATCCAAATTTGATTGGAATCAGCTCAAACTTTCTACACAACATTAGAACATGTATATGTACCAGGAAACATTATAAAAATGGAGATTTCTCTCCTAGTGATTTTTGGTGAAATTTGGCCAAGATCCCTGTACTATAGTACAGGGACTTCTGCCCAGTTTTTGAGTAACTTTTAAAATTCGTAAAAAATCCAAATTTGATCAGAATTAGCTCAAACTCTCTATGCAACACAAGAACATGTACATGCATATGCACCAGTCTCTATCCACCTCTCCCTTCTCTTCCTCTTATCATAAATGCATGTACAGTGTAACTCACTTCAGTTGGTTCGTTCCCATCAGAGACTTTAGCTGACCAGAAGAGATGAGCACATGCTGCTACACATCGACACTGGTCCGGCTTTTTAAGTAAACGCGATGAGGCCACAGCACATTTAGTTCTATGAAAAAAAGGAGCGATCATAAATGCATCTAAATTTTAGCAAGTACAGTAAAGTGCCTGCAAACACCTGCTTTGTTACAAGGAATAGCCTTAATAATGTAGGACTTCAAGTTGATGTCTAAAATGGCAGCCATTTTAAAGCAAATTCATGTGCAGTATAAATCTACCTTCAAGGAGGTAATATATACACGTACATGTACATGTACATTAACATGTAGAGTTGTGTTTCATGCATGTACTAGAGTTCTCTTCCTATAATGGATACATGATATTACCTGACTGCCTCATGATTCTCTTCTTCTAGTGATGCCATGCTTTCAAATGTGCCAACTATTAAAGTTAAACAGACAACTTGCTCACGAGAATCTGATATATCTTCCTCATATAGTGTGATTGCCTAAAAATAAAAATAATAATAATAACAAACCATAGCAACATAAATCATTAAAAAACTTTCATAAAGTTTCCCATATGCACCTGTGTCAAGAACTCATAAGCAATGGTTTCATTGCCAACTCCATCAGCAGTCAGAGCTCCTTGTAAGTAAAGTCTCAGCGACGGCTCAGGCGCTAGCTTGCAGAGCTCAGATATTGTCTGTAGACTCAGTTGAAATATCCTCTCACACTTTTGAAACCATTTACTGTCCTATAAAAATATAAAAGAATCAAAATATTGAATTACATCTACGATATAGACGTACATGTACAGTACATGGATGCATTATACTAATCATTTAGTTTTAAGATATATTCAATTCCCATGCATAATACTTCAATCTGAGTGAACAATAATAATAATTATTATTCAACCAAACATTATTTTTGGTAGCTCACAGTTTCCTGTATTGATCTGTAAGCGACGACTAGACGGTAGCTAGAGAACACTACTGGTATGAGAGTATGGACCACTCTAGAGTCTCCGCCTTTAACAAACACCTTCTTCGAATTATTGATAATCTAAAAAAATTAAATCATTATAATAAAAGAAGCTGAAAGAGGGAGAGGGAGCTTGCCTGATATTGCTGGTCGGGTGCTTGAGCTTTGAAAAGGTGAATAAGTCGAGCTACCATACCTTGCTCCTCTGAAAAGTCTTCCGGATCAGGCTAAAGAGAGAGAGAGAGAGAGAGAGAGAAAGCAAAATAATACTTAGAAAAAATCAGTACTAATAATATTAAAATTAAAAATGGCATTTTAACTTGAACATAGACATGTAGAGTGTACATGTACATGCAGTTCATTTCTTATAACTGAGGGCTCACTTACCTCATCAGTAGGTTGGTCTGCTTCATCGTATAGAAGTGGAGATATCAGATCAAAAAGTGTCTCAACCTAATAATTAAAGGATAATTTAAAAATACATGTACATGTACTTTCATGTATAGAGATGGATTGGTAATAGAATAAAGTGAAAAAAGGTTACTTGGGTCCAAGACGTGATGGCTTCGTTCTTGTCTAGGATCGCTTGTAAAAGGTAGACGGCTAGCGACTTGCGACCATCATAATCAAAGTGTTTCAAAATGGAGGAGTAGTTCTCTAGCTTAAGGACAGTCAGGACGGCATCATAGCCGTCAATGGGAACCTTAAGCAGCTGCTGCAACTCACGACCAGTCGAAGTGTTGCTACCAACTCTGCATAAAGCGGATAATTAAAGCTTGCACACAAATGCAGTGTGGCATTACTTGCTCATGTCTTTCTTTGTCAAGATTTCTTGGGTCGATTTTAAAGCATCATCGACGTAATTCAACTGGTCAGCATAACACTTGATGGCAAGATTAACCAGGGACACATAAAGGGCAACTATGTCCTCTGTTTCCATATTTGGTCGACTCTAAAAATAGAATTATAATATAATGCATGGACATTGAAAATAAAGTAGTATTATATAATACACATGACTATTTGTCCAAAATTTTGAAGCAAATCAATCAAATTTTGATTCAAATCACCTCAAAAGTTGATACAAAATTAATACTGGGCACATTAATTCACTTACTTGTATAACGATGGCAATTTCTTGTTGGAAGATGTCAAACAGTTTGATGTCTTCGGGTATGGCAGAAATGTCAGAGCGATGAGCAAAAGCAGCCAAACGATCAATCAGTGTAATAATGATACCTTTAACATTAACAAACTCTTGGAGATCAGCACAAGTCTAAAAGGTATATTAATAATAATAATACATGTACATGCAGTTAATGTTGTAATGTACAAGTACATGTACATGTATGTATGTGCATGTGCATCAGGAATTAACAGAAACGAAAAATAATTCTAATCACTAACATACACATTGTAAATGCATAGATTACAGATACACACACACACAGTGTGAAAATACCGTATACTGGGATATTTTCGCGTCGCTAAATTTTCGCGAATTTTGCATTTGTAAGATTTCACGAAATAATATTTTCGCAAATAGCCTGTAAACTCCACCACGTGGCAATGGAAATTTAGAATTTCACGATTTTAATTTTCGCGACAGAGCAAAAAATACGAAATTTGCGAAAATTTGGCTACTCGAAAATTTCCCAGTATACGGTAGACCAATATCATAATTAATATTAATATTTAATTAATTAACAACCTTTAAGTAAGGATTGAGTGACTCCAGGTGGAACTCGTCAGGAAACACTTGAATAATACACTCCATTAGATACTCTTGGGCTATGGCGTCCCGACACTTCACCACCTGCTCCAATATGTTAGGAAGGACCGATTTCAAATACAAGGACTTGTCGACTGCCTCTAGCTGGGAGAGACGGACGAGATTGGTCCCGACAAGGATACGGAGCTCCAGCCTCTCCTTCTCTCTCCGGTCCTTCTCCTTCGTGTGGCCCTGATGCTGCATTCGGACCCAAAGCTTGTTCATCTCAGAGAAGTTGTGCTGTATGAACTGAATGGAGTCATGGACTGTACCATCAAGCTCACTTTAATAAAGGAGAGGAGACAGAGGGAGAGAACAAGCACATAAAATATGATCAATAATGTACATGTACATGTACACCTATTACGTATCCCTAGTAGATTATTTACAGTGTACATGTACAGTACATGCAAAATGTGATTTTTCTGATGCATTGAACAATGTGTAAGTGAGTACATCTAAAAGTACATATGCATGTATGTACATGCACATATACAATGTACATGTACATGTACATATACGATGAACATCATAGTTTGTATGTGCTTACTCATTAGAAGAATCTGGGAGGAGGTTACGAGTACATTGTAGCAGGTAATTCCTCAGGAACAATCCTCTCAATGGGTGCTGTACCCCGCGACACATCTCAACCAAATCACGGAGTATGTCCTTCCTGGAACCTTCCTTAGCTTTGACGTAAACCGTACCTACTGTTACTAATAGATATCTGTTTATAAAGAGAGAGAGAGAGAGAAGGGGAAGTTACATGATCTATTCTAAAAAGGAGCATGTGTTCATAAAACAGCAATGACAAACAAAACTGACAAAGAATAACATTTTGATTTGTTGCTGCAAATCATGCAACAATACATGTACACACACGGGCATATCTTACAGCCTAGGGACTATGTTCCCAGCATATTGAACCAGCTCGTAAAGATCTGACATTTTCTTTCCTTTCTCAAACTCGTCGAATAGGAATTGTTCTAGATGCCGCAACTGGTCCGATATTGCCATATCTACACCCATGAAATAAAATTTCACAATAATAATAATAATAATAATAATAATAATAATAATAACTGAACTCACATAATTCATAATAGCTCTTTGGTGACAACAGTGATGTTCTCAGTTCACTGAGCATTGATGAAGCATGTTTAAGTGCATCCATCAACTTGTCGTTATCCTAATTAGAAAGAAAAGAAGAACATGGACATACTAAGTATTACTAACACAGCAACACAGCCTCTTTCAAGGCAGGGCCCAACTTACAAGGCAAGTCTTCATTTCAAACGAACTTTTATCGACTTGCTTGAGAGCTTCACCGAGCAACTTGTCCTGATCATCAGGGACACCTAGTGACTGACCTTTTGACTAGAATAAGAGAATAAAAGAGAGAGAAGTATATATAAAGGAGAGGGTGTGGTCATGGTGACTGAAAAGAGGGTGTGACAAGATATCAAATCTTGAAAGGGCAACAAAATGCAATGCAATTGAATGATTAAAGTTACCATGTCTCTCTACTGACTCTTGTTCTTCTAATAAATGAACTCTTAACTCTTAGCGCAAAATATTGCACACAAGACTAAACCTCTGCTTGTGAGCTAAAGAGAGTCACGTGCACCGAAGGGGTGTGGCTAAAAGTCGCTTAGCAACAGGAGGGCGGGGTAGAAGGAGTGGCTAAACGACCCGTTGCCAGGCTACGACTAACAAGTTACAAGTATCATCATGGCCTTCTATGTTCCTAATCCATATGTACATGCTGATTATGTTCAGTGGGAAAGGAAGAGAACCAGTAGCTTGGAGTTTAACAGCACTCTTCATCACCTCTCTACTTTGAGCATAGCTCGTAAAACCTCCTCTCAACAAGCTCAGCAACTTATGGGCAACAGTCAGCAGCCTGCAGCATTACAGCAAAATGTTGCAGGAGCAGATACTCACCACCACCACCACCATCATCATCACCATACAGTGCTAGGATCAAATAGACTAGTACACAGACCGACTCCAGTGGCTGAATCACCTACACAACAACTATTCAAAGTAATTCTTTAAACAACAAATCTTCACGTGTGCTTCATCACAGCAGACACCACTAATATTATATATACTATTATACTCTATGCATTTAAAGCAGTGGTATACTAGATACATTAATGCTTATCCCAAAGTGACCATTTACTGTTAACACATCAAGTTGTGCTACATTTTTATACTTTTTCACTATTCTTTACAGGCAATGATTGTTCGCAAGAAAGAAACCTTAGAGAAATATCGTTCTCATTTAGCTCAACTGTAAGTGATGATCATCGATTGACACAACTTTGTAAATTACATGTGTAAATGTTATTGCAGCCAAGAGAAGAACCTCCAGCTTGTAATGGCAATACAATCTACTGATGAGACTACGGTGAGACAAATCATTTATTTTGATAACTCAAAATTATTATGTATAATTATTTATTTCTTTCAGCACGAGAAAGTTAGTCATTCGCTGGATAAGTATCACAAGTTCAAGGTATGGCACTTTCAATGTCTTGTACCATGCACAACCATTAAGAGCCTGCTCTTGGAACATTCAGGGAGTAATCAGTAAAGTGAAGCAAAAAGGAGCAACAGAATTGAAGGATTCCATAGAAGATCTAGAGAGTCTGAAATCAGAAATGGAGTCAACACTAGCAAGTGAGAGACTATAATTTTGTACTTAGTGCATTTGTCGTGATAGAAATGAGATTGGAGTTACATGAAGAAGAGGTCATGCTAACAAAGTCTAGCAAACAGCTCCATACTCTATTAAATTACAAAGTAAGAATCACATGTATACTGTATGTATTAATAACAGAATCATGCAATGCATGCACTGGAAAAAGCTATAATAATTATTATTAATACTGACAGGAGAAAGATTACCCTCTGAAACAAGTCAAGATAGAGCAGCTACAGATGAATTTAGATTATTTGGATGAGATGCATGAGGTATGTTAGTAAAATAATAGATAATACTTGTAAATGCACATGCACATGTATTATTAAGAAAATCAAAATAATAGTTATTAGTCATAAGAGATGCATGTAGACATGTAGTAGACCATGCTACTTAAATAAATTATTTAAGGAATGGCTCATGAAATAATTGGTGTAACTGTTCAGCTTTGTGTGGTCCTAGTCCAGGGCAGAGTGTGATGTCTTCTTTAGAAGCTCTGATAATAGAATCCAGTGAGCCATACAAAGCCATCAAACTAGCAGCGTCAGTTTTGTTCACTTTCTTTATCGCTGACAAACACTCAGTGGCGGCACACGAGTTATTTTCCATGATAGGGTCGGCCGGTTTTGTTTCAAATATTTTATAACTTTCCAGATACTTTGCAGCTTCTTCGTTACTCCAGCACAATATCAGAGTACAGCCGGCAGTTAGCGCCAGTTTTGATAGCTCCTTTAATATCCCATTGTACTGCTGTGTGTCCACCAATAGGAGAAGTACACGTACTTCATATAATGATCCTAGTTTATCCAGTCTCTCATAAATGTACTGTGGATGGAGGGAGTGGTAGCGAATGCTTAAAAATAAGCCGCATACTGTACGACCCATGACAAAGTCCGGCACAATATCGCCTTGCTGCCACGGGATGCGATGAATGTGCTTCATAAGTGGATTATTAACTTGTTTTGGATTAATAATGAGCGCATGAGCTGAAGTTGAAGAGATACTTGATGAGCTAGCTGCCATTATTTTTAATTATTATTATTATTTTAATTGCTGTCTCTCTCTTTCTTGTGATCCAGAGAGAAGAGCTGGAGCTTGAGGAAAGCCTGCAAGAAGAAAGAAACAAGTTTGAGAGGAAAATGGATGAAATACGCCGCCAACTGGAAACAAAAGCTAGTGAAGTCAGTAATAATTATATATAATGAGAATTTAATAATTAAGTCAACAGGCCAGGCTGAATTACATGTACATGTATTTTTGCATGTACATGTTCTTTATATTATACCTAGTACACAATAACACATAACTACATGTACATGTATACAGACCTCAAATTAATTTTCAATTATTAGAATTGGTTGGCACAAATGAAGAGAAGCGTCTTTGCTAGAGCAATTCACAATAAAGTCATGGAAAAGGTTAGACAGCTATGACTTTTAATCTTTTCCTTGATTATACTGACCAGCAGGAGTTGGAGCTACAGAGAAAGAACGAGCAAGAGCTACTCAATGACATTAATAAACTTAAATCAGCCATTCAGTAAGAATGGGTGTGGCTAAAAGTATAACAATAAATATTTTATTAATATTTCTTAATAGGAAAATGATGTGTGAAGCAGGAAAGAATTCAATTTTAATATCTCCACTAATGAAATTAGGAAAGTAAGTTATTGTTGTTTATTATTTTATTTTTATTATTATTTTTATTAGATGCACATCACAAACTGAAATTCAATTGGAGATACCTACAAATCAAGAATTACCAGTTTGACTTTCTTTTCCATTACACCATAATTGACAAAAAAAATTAAAAATAATGAAAATACTGAAAAATTATGCAAGTGAAAGCAAGGGCCCTTGCAATCATGAGTGGGAAAGGTCTAGGGGGTCTTACGTCTAATCTAAAATTGAGTGGACCGGGTTTTTATTATGAAAAATAACATTGGTCATAAATGATATGTACAGCCCATGATATAAGAGATTGAATCTTTAGTTTTAATTCACATGATCATAATATAATAGTTCATTCTCCTTTCCAGTAAAGAGAGTAAAGGATTTTACTAAGAACTGCTCCAATTTTCCTATAAGAACACGTACAGATGTGTCAAGAACGACAATAAGACGCAACTGCTTTTTGTTACCTTTTAGATGTTCCAAAGCGAACGGAAGACAACAAATTCTCTCTCTCCTTCTCGTCAGAACACTTTGAGTAGCCTTCATATAAGCTTAAAGATAATAATGACATAATTATGCATGTACATACATGTAGATTGTAAATTTATAATAAATTATGTACATAGATATACATGTACATGTATTACCCTAATCTAGCTAAAATGGGAGAATTTTGAAGACCTACATGTACGCTAAATATGAGAGACCAAAAGCTGAAAACAGATTTGAGGAGACTTGACCAAATATGGGGGACTAAAAGTCTCCTAAACTCCCTCTACATCTAACAGTGCATACAGTAGCTTTCATTTTGCACATTTTTGACTCACTCGGACATTGTGGGGTACTGCTGTATGATGGCGTGAGCTTTATCAGCGGACGAATTAGGTATCTGTATTAATTGTCTAGCAAATATCTCAGACACTGTTGAAACCTAATCTCTCCGAGTGACAATACTATCATAATACATTTAGTACATGTACTTTGTTTTTGATTGAAGCTTCATTGAATTTATCAAAAGGCATTCCACAAACGAATGGTGGTTTTGATGGACATGTCTGCTTTTGAAGTTGTTGAAGTGTTTCAACTGGAAAGGCTTTAATGGTCTCATTCTGAAATGAGAGAGATGTGAATGGTGATTCTATTATTAAAATGAACTACTATGTATTTCTTTTGGAGTTGTCTTGTCATGATAGTTAGATAACTGATTGAGCCTTTGATGTCTTTTGTCTGCTTAATAAAGAAACTATCTATTACCTACAAGTACACATAAGCACACAATAAGCCAGAGAAATCCAGTATTCATTTTGTGAACTATCAGTATACTTTTGTAAACTATCAATATACTTTTGTAAACTATTAGTATATTTTTGTATTTTAGTAAACTATCAGTAAACTTTTGTAAATCAGTTTGACCTGTGTGTTAGTGATAGCTTGATAGAGTCCTCTTTGGGATACTTTGCAGTGAGCAATGTCACCATAATCCTCAACGAGGTACACTGGGTTAGCTACACCACACAACTTCATTCTAAACTGAGAGAGAGAAAGAGAAATGCAATGTAACAGTACAAGCTGCAAAAAATAACAGCAGCAGCATAATTATTAAACCTTTTGCTCGTGGAATCTTCTGTCAATGATGCTATCGGACAAATCATCCATTCTCTTTCTTTCAATGATGTAATCTAGGACAATCTCCCTTGATTCAGGTAGCCTCAATTGGTCTACATGTACACAAGAGGGGGAGCAAAAAATGGTTGAATCAGACACAATATAAGGTTAACTATGAAGTAACATTAATATTGTGACCGAAATAGAGTAACTTTAACAATTATGACTAAAAAAACCAATTTTGATCGGAATCAGCTCAAATTTGACATTATGCATCAGAAAAAAATGTATTCATGCATGTACCTGGATCTGCACTGACAATCTCTTTAGCAATCCACAAAAAGTCGCCAATGTTCAGATTCCTCACGCTAAATTTAACCCCTAACACACGCAAAACAATTGAATGTGATTATTAACAATAATTTAATAACCATTTTTAGTGAGTTCCTCAAGCAAAAGACCACGAAAATTTGCCTTTGACCTTTTAAAAGAGGTATAATGTACATGTAACACATAAATAAACAAACACCATTATTATACATATACATGTACATGTACATACTTTCTATTAGCTGATGACTCAGAATTATCAATGCAAAGTAATACTTCAAACTGACCTACAGGAATAATTTTAAAAAAAACAATCTTTTATAATGTACTATCTTTAGTTTAGTACTACTACCTGGTCTTAGAGTGAATAGTGGAGATGAAAAGTCAACAGAAGTTGTCTCTTCAGGCATTGCAGAACTAGTTGAAGGAGCAAGAGGAGGAATGACCGTAAGAGACTGCTGGGAACACCGAGGCTCTGCATGGTCTTCAGTTTGAACCTGAGACATGGTGGAAGACTGGGTCAAAGTCTGGGAAGATTTCGGTTGCTGGGTCTGGGAAGATTTTGGTGGCTGGGTCTGGGAAGATTTGGGTGGCTGGGTCTGGGAAGATTTTCGTGGCTGGGTCTGGGAAGATTTGGGTGGGTGGGTCTGGGAAGATTTGGGTGGCTGGGTTCGGGAAGATTTGGGTGGCTGGGACTGGGAAGATCTCGGTGGCTGGGTCTGGGAAGATTTAGGTGGCTGGGCCTGGGAAGATTTTGGTGGCTGGGTCTGGGAAGATTTCAGTGGCTGGGTCTGGGAAGATTTGAGCCGCTGCGTCTTGTGCAGGCCTAGCCTTTGAGCTAATGGCAATATCTCAACAATGTCATCATCATCATCATCACTGTCCATTATTGAGATAGTCTTCCTTTTTGATGGCGTGGTGAGTTTTAGCGGGCTTAGAGAGACGCTCAGCGAACGAGAGGTTGACTGGCTACAAGTAGTGACTTGGCTTCCTCTTGTATTATCGATACACGACTGTGAGGCTGAGCTAGCCTGAGAGCTTGTTAATCCTGTCATTCCACTCTTGGATTTCTCTAGCAATCTCAGAGAGAGGGATGTTCCTGCATCCGTTAGTGAAAACCTAAAACAAGAAGTAAAAGATGGAGAAAGATCTCCTTAATGTTATACCCATTCACTTACTTTGGAGGATGGCCAGATCTCACTACTAGCTCTTTCTTAATGAGATTTGCCATTGAGCTCCAGGCAGTATAATAAGAATTAGGCTCATCAGGCTAAAGAAGGAAAGAGACCATTATTGCAATTGTTGTAATAATGATGTACATGTAAATGCTAGTTCATTTGTGTGATAATTTTCTTGTTGTAACTTATTCTAAGTCATGCAAAAAAGTACAGCCATATTTCTCAGAGTACATGTCCCATTGCATTGTGTTAATCATTATTATTGGGTGATTTACCACAGTGAATGATGAGTCACAGTGTTCTTGAGCAGCATCGATCAGTTCATTCTTATACATGAATCCTTTCCCATACTCCTCATCCTAAACACAATACATTATCAAAGGCAACATTACTTATTAAAGGAAATAATTTTCCCTATACCTGTTCTGACTCTATCAATGCAATAAGAAGAGCATAAGGACCAGATCTGTACTTTGGTACATACTCTTTACTTGATTTTGATCTCTGTAAATAAAATATCACTATGATTATTTCATTCTTTATCTTACCTTTGATGAAGGACACAAAGGAGAATCGGAAGGATCATTAACATTAGATTGCTTCCTCTTATTGGAACCAGTATGAGTTTCTTCGGTATGAGTACGAGGTCCAGTAGTATCAGAATGAGTCTTGTTAGTACTAGATGGTTTCGACGAATTTGATTGCCGCCTTTTAGTAGGAGGCAGCTGTTCATCTGTGTTGGTATGGAGATCAGCCATTTTACCTAATTAAGATTAAATGTATTTTTAATATTGTCTTTTTACCTCCACTAGCAATATGGTCCCTTATCCTTTCGTCAAGTTTTTTTGCAACTTTATCACCTATTCCAAAAAATTTTTAAATGTGATTAAATTTTAACTGGACTTGCCAACGTATTCTAAGACTTTCGCTTCTTGCCCACTATTAATCGGAAGAGGATACCTTTTTAAGGAATAAAGGACCTAATTAATAATAATGTGTAAATTAATTAATTTAAAAAAATTCAATAGTACACGCCTTGTTGTAAGTATAGCTTGTTTTCCAACCATTTTCAATTGCCTCGTCCCTCCATTCTTCCAACCATTTGACAAAAAGTGGATTGGGGCAGACATCTTTGGGCCTTCTCTTCCTTTTTAGACCCTTTCCATTGGTCGCCATCTTGTATTTTAATACCACGCTGTTTATTCTCTAATTATCTAATTATACGGTATACCACGTTTGACCACGCAGTTTGCTTTCTAAATAAGCAAACAGCGGTCTAGAAACTGAAAAATTGAAAAATTACAGTTTTGCACAAAATTTGCAGTGATGACCTCCATCATAAAATTCACTGCTCTCTCTGGGGCTAAGGGAGAAGGCCCTCCTTGTTATTTGCTACAGGTGGATGAGTTCTGCTTCCTTCTCGACTGTGGCTGGGACGAGTTCTTCTCGCCTGAGATAGCAGAAAACATTAAAAAGTGAAGAATTGTAACCTGGATTTACTACTCACGTGACTTGTCACGTGACACTCCTTTTTTCCCTTTATTTTTTACAGGCACATACATCAGATTGATGCCGTTCTTCTTAGTCATCCTGACGTCGTACATTTGGGAGCTTTGCCGTACGTAGTGGGTAGATTGGGTCTCAGGTGCCCTGTATATGCCACTATACCTGTCTATAAAATGGGACAGATGTTCATGTACGATCTTTACCAGGTGATTAAAAAAATTAATAAAAATGGACCTAAATAGATTATTTATTGAGTAATTTATGAATGAATAATTATTGATAGTTATAAAGATTTTTCTAAGTTTTTTTAGCACCATATGTACTTGCATGATTAGGTTTTATTTTATTTTATTTTTATTATTATTTTCAATTCAATATTTTTATATTGGATGAGGACAGTGATTATGCATTTTGTTTTTTTTATAAATAGGCTCGTCACAATTCTGAAGAATTTGATTTATTTTCACTTGATGATGTTGATCAATCTTTTGATTTAGTTGTTCAAGTTAAATATTCACAAACCGTACAGCTTAAAGGTATCTACTCCTAAATATCCATTTTTGATCAGAAATAGGCCTATAATATAAGAACATATTGCATCAGAAAAAAATTATTAAAATGGAGAATTTTCTACTTTTCATTTTTGGCGAAATTTGACCAAAATCCCTGTACTATAGTACAGGGACTTTGGCCCGATTTTTGAACAACTTAAAAAATTCGTTAAAAATCCAAATTTGATTGGAATTGACTCAAACTTTCTACGCAACATAAGAACATGTATATGTATCAGGGAAAGGTATAAAAATGGAGAATTCTCTCCTAGTCATTTTTGGTGAAATTTGACCAAAATCCCTGTACTATAGTACAGGGACTTTGGCCCAATTTTTGAACAACTTAAAAAATTCGTAAAAAATCCAAATTTGATCGGAATCAACTCAAACTTTCTACGCAACATAAGAACATGTATATGTATCAGGGAAAGGTATAAAAATGAAGAATTCTCTCCTAGTCATTTTTGGTGAAATTTGACCAAAATCCCTGTACTATAGTACAGGGACTTTGGCCCAATTTTTGAGCAACTTAAAAAATTCGTAAAAAATCCAAATTTGATCGGAATCAACTCAAACTTTCTACGCAACATAAGAACATGTATATGTATCAGGGAAAGGTATAAAAATGAAGAATTCTCTCCTAGTCATTTTTGGTGAAATTTGACCAAAATCCCTGTACTATAGTACAGGGACTCTGGCCCAATTTTTGAGCAACTTAAAAAATTCGTAAAAAATCCAAATTTGGTTAGAATCAGCTCAAACTTTCTATGCAACATAAGAACATGTATATGTATCAGGAAAAGGTATAAAACTGGAGAATTTGCTCCTAGTCATTTTTGACGAAACACCCTGTACTGTAGTACATGCCCCATAATGGCTGCTTCTTCTTCACTCGTTTGTTCCTCAGGTAAAGGCCATGGTCTTACCATTACTCCATATCCAGCTGGTCATATGGTTGGGGGAACCATTTGGAAGATAGTTAAAGATGGAGAGGAAGAGATCGTCTATGCAGTTGATTATAATCACAAGAAGGAAAGGTTTGAAGAGAGAGAGAGGGAGGGAGTGAAATAATATTGTCCTTTTTTTGTGTAGACATCTTGATGGAGCCGTATTTGATAATTTTTCGAGGCCACACCTCCTAATCACAGACGCTTACAATGCCCTCAGCGTGCAGGCAAGGAGGAAGGAAAGGGACAAGGCATTGCTAGGTGTGTTCCCTAGCAACCACACAATGATTCTTATACACCATTATTATAGATAAGATTGTCAATACATTGAGAAAGAATGGCAACGTATTAATTGCAGTTGATACAGCTGGTAGAGTCCTGGAACTATCTCAATTACTGGTTAGTTAACCATTAGTTAATAGTCAATTAATGACTAGTTAATTATTAGTTTTTTAAATTTTAATTATTTTGTACACATACATTTACATGGTTGTGCTATTTATTGTAGGATCAAATGTGGCGTCACCAGGAATTAGGTTTTGGTGCTTACTCCATTGTCCTCCTCAGCAACGTGAGCTATAATGTGGTCGAGTTTGCTAAATCTCAAGTAAGTAAAGAATCTTTTAATTTTTTGTGTTTAATTTGTGCGTATATTACTATGCATAGGTTGAGTGGATGAGTGAAAAATTAATGAGGACATTTGAGGATAGCCGAACAAACCCTTTCCAATTCCAACACATTAACCTTTGTCATAACTTGGAGGAATTAGCCAAAGTCTCCAATCCAAAGGTCCGCATACATGCTGTGTATTATTATGAAACTCCCTTTTCCTCCCGTTCCTCTTCTCATCCTCTTTTATAATCTCCCCTACTCTCTCTCTCTCAGGCTGTTCTTGTCAGTCCTCCTGATTTAGAGTGTGGATTCTCCCGTGACCTTTTCCTCCATTGGTCCAATAATCCTCACAATTCAATCATATTTACGAGCAAAACGGCTCATAATACTCTAGCTAGGACACTCGTTGATAATCTGAAAGTAAAAGGCATTCAAAATATAAACCTTCTTGAGTGTGGCGTACATTCGTTAGATCATTACTATTGATATGGACGTGAAGCGGCGCGTTCCTTTAGAAGGTGCTGAACTTGAGGAGTATTTGATGAAAGAGAAAGAGAAAGCCAAAACAGCAAACGATGATGATGCCAAGTAAGACATTTCTGTGTAATTTAAAGATTAGTGTATGTAACCTTTTCTTTCATTAAAGTGTGTATATATACTGCAACTATTAATGTCTGTTGTGATATCTTTCCATTAAAATAATGGAGTGTAGTGTCTGTTTAGCCATCAATTCATGAGTTACTTAGAATAGATTAATGCATAAATTATCAATAAATCATACAATAATAAATAAATAAATAACACACAAACAAGAATCAATTATAAATAGCATGATCAATAAATTAAATAGTAATAAATGGAACAATTACAAAATGAAAATACTACAGGTATAATATTGAAACTAGCTAGTAGACTCTTGCTAGTAGTTATTATTGATTGCTCTTGCTTTGTCTTCTTTCAATTTTTCTTGCACTTTCTCTTTTTTTCTTTTCATCTCAGTTCTACTCAAATGATAATCGGTGCATTTGTAATAATTAGTGCACCACGGGACTGGGACTGGTTTCCCGGTCCCTGCCCTTCGATAAATGCTATGTTTGACAAACGATAATTCAATGTCTTTTGGGTTGAGTTGAAAAGTTGGCTCTACGTCTTTCTCTTTTGGGAAATGAAAAGCGAATTTGTAATGATCCCACCTCACAGTTTCCCCATTTATCATACTGTATGGACAATTAATGTGTAATTGTATTCCACTGCTAATATCAGCTCCTGGAAGATTAGTGAATTGGGGTAGAGGGTCACTCCCATCTCTCCCTGTCATGCAGACTATGATAATGTAACATGTTTCATGCTTGTATCCCAAAGTGCCTCCATTTTTGAAAAGGATCTTTCTCTTGCCACCATCTTCATCACTAGCTTCTTTGTCTTCATCTGTCTCATCCATGTTCTTATAGTGTCTTTCATAACACTCCAGTATACTCTTGATGCTTAATGATATCTTGACTGTGCCATATCTTGACGTGTTATTGAATAAATCTGATGGATACTGACATTTTGGTATTTCCTTTATTGTAATGCTTTCAACCATTGGATCAATATTCCACCATGTGAATGCTCCATCGGACAGTAATGGTGTACTGTCATTCACTGGCTCAATTGTAATGGTACCTGTACTTGGCATATCCTCAATATTTTTGCTATGCTCCTTCTTATTGTGGAAACTTGTGGTAGAAGGTGTAGTATTCTTTTGGATATGAAGGCTAGTCTGGCTTGTATTAAAGTCAATGCATCTTGCAAATTCCTGATCGATGTCTGTTTCTTGTTTTGTCTTATGTTTTTTGCTAGTTTTGGTTGTGTTGTTTTGTGGGAAAATTTCACTGCTGAAGTGTGCACTTGTCCTTTTTCTGTATTCATTGGAGACCCCTGGTATGTTTGTGGTAAGAGAGGGAGGTGAGAGTTGACCTTCTGGATCATTCCATGCAACTGCTATGTCTCTAGGACAGTTACTTAATGCACTTTTATCTTCAGTAGACATTGCATCACTTGATGTGCTAACCTGAGGTAATGGGACTACTTCATGCTCTTTTGATGGTGAATGCATTACTGTAGTGCTAGGGCATGTAATGACTCCACTCCTGGTGTCTATTGTCATATCTCTTACTGACCCTGCTCTAATGCCACACCATGCTAATGAGTCATTCTTAATGACATCAACTATCCTAGAAGCTTCTTTTACTTCAGCTATTGCTGCTTCAGTTAATGGTCTTTTACTGTAATCATTCCCTGGTGTTGGTGCTTTTCTCTTTCTCTCAATCCTATATGAGCCTTCTTTGCGTCCTAGACTAGCTGTTGTCTTTATCCTGTAGTTGCTGCTCATCATTTCTTCTGCTTCAACCATGTGTAGACACTGACTGAGGCTTTGTACTGAAAACTGAACTCCTTCCATTGGCTCTTCCTCATCACTGCCTTTCCTTACCTTTTCTAACTGTATCCATTCATTAGTTATATAGGATTCATAGGAGCTCTCCCTATAAATGCAAAATGAATGATATCAAGAGGTTTGATATTCACAGCAATGCTGCACACAATGCTCATTATTAGTGCAAGCTATCAGCTTTGCATGGCTGACCTTTCCTTTGCTTCAATCTGTGTAGCCATCCTCTCAGGGCAACTTTGACTAGGCTTTCTATAGCTAAACCAGCTTATACTAACGCTTTCTAAAATTTGGACAGTGTTTTTATATATTGCGTCATCATGAGTCAACAGGATGACATAGCAATAGCATTCCCTTTTATGGGCCAAATTTAGTGGCATGCTTGCCACATGACTATAACATAACCTTTTGTTTATATGACCACATTTGGTGAAAATTTGAGCACTCATAATTTTCATTCCTATACTTCTACTTTATAATTTTATTCCTATGTTAGGGATTCCGATGAAAGTGATGAAGAAATGGAAGTGGAAGGTACTACTAAACCAACCACACCCACAACCCCTCGCTGTTTGAGCAAGACACCAAAATACGACCTGATGATGACGGACGAAGGAAAAGCTAAAAGCAGCTTCTTCAAGCAGACAAAATCTTTTCCGATGTATCACTTTAAAGGAGAAAAGATAAAGTGGGATGAGTATGGCGAACCATTTAGGTATGACATTAGAAATTATGTATATAATAAGAATGGATTGACTCTCTTCTCTTGTAGGCATGAAGATTATCAGCTGAATGACGTTTTCTTTAAAGAAGATAAGGTAAGGATGTGTCATTGATGTTAATGTGATGAAGTGTTGTCATAGGAGCCTGAAGATGGAGGAGATGGAGTCACAAAGGAAGGTGTGTTGAGATGTTGTTATTTATAATCACTTGACCTTACTGTTTATGTAGCAGTTACCTTATTTTCTTTATGATAGTAACAAAAGTTATACCAACTAAATGTGTCAGTTTCAAGAAAACTGTTCCTGTCAGGTACAGCCACTCTTGTTAATTAACCAGTAGTTAACTAACCGGTGTTTCTGTTATATTGATAGGAGCTCGTTATCGTTTATTGATTTTGAGGGTAGATCAGATGGAGACTCAATTAAAAGAATATTAACAATAATGAAACCAAGACAGCTGGTATGAGAGGGCATCTACTCACAGCAGTGTACTCTATTCATAATGAATATCATATTGATGTACTTTTTAGATTCTGATACATGGCAGTCTCGAATCAACAAAGTGTTTGGTTGATTTCTCTCACAGTGTCCTTGGCATGGATCCTAAGAAAGTGTTTGCTCCAGCTGTAGGAGAGACCATTGACGCCACAACTGAGAGCCAATTATACATAGTCAGTAATTACTGCAATTACTTTATTTGCACATAATAATTATGTGATAAGCCTCTTCCTTCCTAACTTCTCATTAGGTTAAACTAACTGATGCATTGATGAGTGGGACAAGATTTGCTCCTGGTAAAGATGCAGAGCTTGCTTGGGTTGATGGGCAGATCCGGTTGAGCTCTGATGGCACGGATAGCATTCCTGTCCTTGATGTATTTCATAATAAGCAAGTAATGAATTTATTGAAGTTATGTGCCTGGGACTAATTTTTGGCAAAAACCAGCTCAAACTTTCTGCATATACATGTAGATAAGAATGCCCTAACTAAAGGTTTTTTTAAACACACACAGGTTGCTGATCATAAGAATGTATTTATAAATCCTCCACGTCTCTCAGACTTTAAGAATACTCTAACAAAAGCTGGAATACAGGTACACTTCAACTATCCTATATGCATATGTATACTTTTAATGATTCAACTATCCTATATGTATATGTATATTTAATGATTGTACTTTAGGCTGAGTTTTGTGGTGGTGCTCTTATATGCAATGGAGTTGTGGCTATCAAAAGAGTAAGAGAATAGCTACTTGTGTGTGATGGACTTATAGTACTGCAATGTTATCCAATAATGATATGCTCATCCTCTCTTTCTCATTATAGACTGAAGGTGGAAAGATCAGTATTGAAGGCTCAGTCTCTGATGATTACTACCTCATAAGAAAGCTTTTATATGAACAATTTGCAATTGTGTAATGCATTTTTTGTCAAGCTCAAGCACTTTCCTATTCTCACTAATCCACCCAATCTAAAATAGACATGGAAGGATCTCAACTATAGTAACATAAAGCTGGCTGTTCCTGTTCTATAGCTCAGTCTTCAGTTCAGTAGCTATAATATACATGCACACACACACTGGTAACAATGCTAATGCTAATGCTTATGTCATGCATTGGAGCTCAATAATAGAGGTTTTCATTGTCTTCCATATAAGGGCAAGAATCATCATAATGGTAAATGGTTCCTGTGTCACTGGGTAAACTCTTTAATTGGTAGTCATGGTTTTATGTCCTTCTCTACATACATTATAGTAATCTCATTACCTTATGGCGGCGACATAATAATGTAACACCTGTTATTTAATATGTTGTGTCGCCTGATTCCGTTATCGGATTACAGGTCAGACCTGTTTTGTCTAATGTCATGCACTATTGTTGCTAAAACCGCAGGAATTGAACTTGTAAAATGAGCAAGAGTAAGCTGTACTGTAATTTCAGAATTAAACGGGATAGATCTATCATAATTAATAACAAAAAAATGTGGACATGTTCATTTGTTTGATGATTCAGTGATATAAGTGATTGTAGAAATCAAAAAAGAGCAAGAAAGAGGCACATGCATGTACAAGTAAGAAAGGGAAATAGTTAAAAAGAAATACCAATATTATTTTGTCAATAGATTTGCAAGAGAGAGGGAGAGGAGGTGGAGAAAGAGAACCATTTAACTGGACGATGAATCTCCACTTTCATTCTCATCAATCGGCTGAAGAAGTTCAGGAATGTAACAATTAATTTTTCCAACTGCAGTCATTGCCTTAGGATCATGAAGTGCCTATATAAAATGACAGTTGCATTGATTAACATTGAGAACTGCTAGAAAAGATACAAAAATGCAAAGCGAACATGACTAACTAATATGGAAAAATTTTAAAGGATTTCGATATGCAGAATTATTGAATTTCAAAAGGATAAAGGTTACAAAAACTAATGACGTGTGAGAGGAGAAGAAAAGTCATGCTCTTGTTTTGGTAACGATCCTTATCACATGAACAATCTTTTGTGTTGTGATAAGTCAGCAGCTATATGTAACAGGATCTCCTTCTCTTTGGTGATAACTATAAATATGATGCATGCAGGATCATGCTTTACATTATTGCACATGCAAAGACTAGATTTTCCTTCTCTCTGGCTCTTCTATAAAGGTCAGCTATAGTGCTGTGGTGAAGCTAGATCTACAAGGAGTGGCAGAAGAAACAAATTGGGCATGGACTGTGGCTAGAGGTGATGAGAATGGAGAAGGGAAGAGAAGCCCAGAGGCTGGACAGTGGCTTGCTCCTCAAACAGACCAAAATTACCTGAGTACTTGTAAACTCTGCCTAAAGCTCTTTAGCTCTTCTAAGCCAACTCCCTTAGTAGTCCTGCCTACCTCATGAATAAATTTGTGGTCAAGCTTTATAAAAATTGTATTAATGGACTTGGGTTAGGTAGTGTACACATGCAAAGGGAGCAGTCCTAACCAGAGCTCTTGATTCAAGTACTGACAAGCCTTACATTGCCTCTAAGAGACTTAACTCAAGGATTTGGTCAGACACCACAGATTCTCAATTGCCCAGTGTGCATGAGTAATGTTTGCATTATGTTTGTTTTGTTGGTATACTCACCAAAATGGTGTCGTTTCTCTGGAAGTGCTGCTCAATGCAAAGGAAATAATGACGCAAGCAACGCTTGTTGACTGGTTCGGGGCATTTTGGACAAGAAGGAGTAACAATTAAATGACAGGCTCTGCATGTTGTGTGCTGGCAAGGATGCCTCCCATCAACAAGATCAACTCCAGATCTATATGTACATATATACACACAAAATTAAAAACAGCCGATTTGATTCTTACATTATTGCGGAACAGAATTTGTTTTTTCCATCATGGCAGAACGAAACACTGCAGTTAACACGACACCTGTCTTTCTTTTTGATTTTCGGAGTTGGAGTTGGAGTAGTGGAGACCAGAGATGGAGATGGAGATAACATTTCGTCTGAAGCAGATGGACTAGGCTGAGGGCTGCAAGCTGTAACTTCATCTGGTTCTGTGTGAAACAAATTACACATGTGTTAAATGCATTGACAGTAATTATTATTATTATTATTATTATTATTATTATTAATAGCCTCAGGTAATATGCCCTCCAGTTATATTACCTGTTGAAACACATGTTCCTGGAGTATATTTATAAGTGCTATAGCTTGATCCAAACGGGACAGTCACCATACACTGAGTTCCATTGCCACAAGTTCCCAGCTCGCCCCATGTTCCACCGCATGTTTCCCCTGGTCCTTTAGCACACTCCATGCAGCAAGCACACACATCAGGGACCTCACCATATTGGCAGCCTTGTGGGGGCTGGCAGAATGCTGGGTTGCAAGGACAGCCGAGGGAATTAGCTGCTGATGAGAATAAGATGACTATTGTAGCTTTCAACAAAAAGTATTTCGCAAGATTCATATTTGCTGAGTCAAAACAGATCAAAAAGAGAAGAAAATGGCTAGAGCGGTTGCACGAGAGCCGTTATTAATTATTAGCGTGATTGGGCGTGGTCAAAAGACCGCAATATATGTTTAACATGGTTTTAATCATTATTGTCAAATTATAAATGAGACTTTATAGCATCAGTCCTTTCCTCAGTACAGCTTTTACATTACCACAGTTAGTTCCGGCACATCACAATATATACGGCCGTTAGTATTGTAAACCCTGGGATCAGTTAAATTCTAAAAGAAACATCAATCTTATGTGAATTACGATTGTGATTCTCTTACCATAATAACATCATTTTTAAGATAAAACTTATGAATGCAGCGAAAATATTTCCCCATGCATCGTCTAGTGACTGGGGAAGGACAAGAGGGACACGGTGAAGGAGTAACCCAGAAATGACATGCCAAGCAAGTTGTGTGTTGGCATGGACCCCTTTCTTCCACTATATTTAAAGCTATAGACCTAATACAGAACAAAACAAAATAACTCAAAACTTTTAAATCCTAAACAAAAAGGCGTGTTTTTACAGCACATGATGCCATCAAAAATAAATTCATTGGGCAATCATACATAAATTTTGAAATGAGCAACACATATACCCTCTTGCTGAGCAGTATTTGTTCCTTCCATCTTTACAGAACTGAAGGCTACACAAAGGCTTGCACTTCAGTGGTTTATGGGCTGTATGAAATTCCTTGAACGGCTTGAAGGCCGAAAAAGTCCAAGAATCTAAAGCACTCAAGTTACTTGCTTGATTTACCTGATTAACTAAAAAGACAAAACACTGAATAAGATCACATCACACAAAGGAAGATTATAGCATCACCACCTTACAAGTGATGATTGTCATAAAGCACAAATGAATTTTAACTTTGATCTAATTAAACATCCCGACAATGCATGCAAATACCTGCATCATACCACAATGTATCATACCTGATAAACAACGTCCAGGCTTAGTAATGAAGTGATCATATGACAGACCATACGGAAACCAAACAAAGCATTCATGGCCCTGAGAGCAAATACCTTCTTCTCCCCATAAGCCCCCACAGGTTTCATAAGGACCCTTAGCACACTCGTACTGTGAACAACAGGATGGGGTACCTTGTGGTACTAGCCCAAACTCACAGTCTTCTTCAGAGACTGGCTCAGCATATTTGCACTCAACACCATCACACGAATGACAGATTTGCATTCCTCCTCCAGTCACTGGAGTAGATGAAGGAGAAGGAGCAAGGTCTTCTGAATGAGTCAGGCTTTCTGAAGGTGATTGTGTAAGGTCTGCATGTCGCTTGTACTTATGAGGCAAGAAATAAGGATTTGGAGTCTGTTCATTGTCAGTATAAGCTCTTGAGGGTTGTATGAAGTCACCTGTATATGATAAATTAAAATGGCAGGAGTAATAACAAATATAAATCTAGTTACACGTATGCATAGAGGTGTTAGGAATAATGGCTAGTCAGCAATGGACACGTGTCTACAGAGCTATTGTGGTAACATAAGCAAACTTACTTCTGTAAGTTCTGTATCTACAAGTGAACAGGTGATTGTCACTGCTGACTGAGCAGACAGTGCCTGGACTACATTTAGACAGAGATGTACCAGCAGCAATAGTGGTAGAATCTTTTCGTAGATTAGAATCCTTCGCACTCCTTGTAGCATCGATACAAAGATCTCCTGGAGCCAGATAGCAGACATGACAGCAGTTGCATAAATCCAGGCTACTGCCAAACTCACAGTCTGGAGCATTGAGAGGTGGACAAAGGGATCTATTGCAAGCTGGAAGAAACTCACAACCAGCCCATTTCTCAACTAGAAAGGGAGTGGATGCTCCAATATGAGGGAGAGCTGCAAAGAAGATTATCAACAAATGCACCATCTTAGGTTCTTTGGTTTATTGAAAGTTATAAAATTAATTAATCAGATCATGAATAATCAAATCAGCATTAGATAGAAAAATAACATTTACTAAAATACTAAGAGACTAAATGAGATAAACAAAGTAATATTGATCAGTTAGCCACCTCCCATTTTCCTCATTCATTCCTGGTTTCATCTTCACCTTCTCTAACATTGGAAACATGACAGATAATAGTTCCGGTGGAATTCAAAGCTCTTGGATCCGTTAATTCCTATTAAAGAGAATAATTATGCATACATTTCTATTATCTAGAGATCAAAATAAAAGAAACTTTTATTATAGGTTTGCTCTTAATACAGTAATGTAATCACATTTTAAAAAATCAACAGGATTCCTCAAAGGAAATGCTCTAATGACATAATGATAACAAACACTCCCAATAGCTCATTTAATTAGGCTAGGAAACCAAAGGGCAGCTCCAGTTAGTATAAGCAAGTAAACAATATTGCCCACTGTTCCTCTACCCGTCCCTTTCACATAGAACTGTAAGGCTTCATGAATATGTACATGATTCTAAAAAGACAGTCATTATACAATGGAGCCTCACCAAAATAATGTCATCTCTTGCATAGTGTTCCTTCAAGCACATTTCAAAGTGACGCAGGCATCTCTTTTTCACAGGAACTGGACAAGGAGGACACTCAGGACTCACTTTAAATCGACATGCTTCACATGTTGTATGCTGACAAGGCTCCCTTTCAGGGATTCTCTCAAAAGCAGTTCTGTCAATTTAGATAAGAATGCATGCATGAGGGTAATAATTATATAGTTGCATAGGTGATTCTCACTCATTAGCAGAACAGAATTTGTTTGACTGATATTCGGCTCCTTCATTGCAGAATTCAAGATTGCATGAAGCACGGCACTTGACTGGTATTGTTGGTGTTGGTGAAGGCTGGATTGGTGGCGATGGCTGTGCTAAATACTGCTCCACTTGTGTGCCTTTATGATTATGAAAATTATTTTAAAATAATCTAATGAAGCACCTACGCATTACCTTTTAGACAGTGAGTATTTTTATTCAAAAACATGTATTTAGAAACTGATGCACTACTTCTTGCCAGCCCTCCACAATAATATCCCTGGACACAAATCCCCAAAGATCCCCCGCATACCTCCCATGGACCTTGGCCGCAGACCGCATCACAGCAAAAGCAAGGGAAGTCTTCAACTAGGCCGTAAGGACAGGTAGATACATCTGGACACGTCTGGTTTTTACAAGAGCAATTTAGAGCATGGCCTCTTCCTGAAATTGCAAGTATCAGCACAAGAACACTGCACGCAGGGAAGAGCAGCAAAGACATTTTGTTTGGGTGTGGCTCCGGTATCATTGATTAGTTATCATTAATTATACATAAAATTATTAATAAAACTATTTTTCAAATAAACCCTGGTATTTCTGCTGTTCATTCTTCCAGTAAATTTTTAGCCTTTCTTGCAATTCAGCCAACTGTTTCTTAATCCCAGCGTCTATTGTCAGAAAAAAGAAAAGCTCTCCATTACCAATCATGCACTAACTAACTGACCAGTTGGATCAAGCTGCAGTGCAGTTTTCAGGTCACTTTCACTTTCATCTAATTGTCCAGTCTCCATATAAGCCACGCCTCTTCTATACAGTGCTTTGGTGTTAGTCTGGTCATGAACTAATACCTGTACAATAAAAATAATAATAACAACAACAACAATAATTATTATTATTTAAAATATCTGCAATTACATCTCTCTGGAGCTTACTTCAGAGCAATGCTTGATGACATTATTCCATTTCTTGAGCTTTAACATGCAAACTATAATAATTGCATACAAAGTTAAGTGGATATTGTTCAAAGCATAAGCAAATTAAGTTTTAACAATAAAATAAAATCTTTATTCGTTATTTTTTTTGATGCATAGCAAGTTTGAGCTGATTCCAATCAAAATGAATATTTTACGAATTCTTCAAGTTGCTCAAAAATTGGGTCAAAGTCAATTTTGCCAAAAATGACTAGAAAAAACTTTTCATTTTTATAATATTTTCTGATACATATACATGTTCTTATGTTGTGTAGCAAGTTTGAGCTGATTCCAATCAAAATTAGATTTTTTACAAATTTTGAAGTTGCCCTAAAGCCATGTACATGTATTTGTAAGCTCATGAAGCATGCTTTGTTTGTTAACTAACACCTTGATTAAATTAAAAATTTCCTCCTAGCAATTTTTGAAAAAAACTTACAATTTTAAATTAAAAATTATTTTTAAGGCATTGACAATTCTGAATTTCTGAGCCATTTACAAAATTTCATATTTTTAGCTGGCTAACAACCATAATTCCTGGTTCACCTGCAATGTTGTTTAATAATATAATGTTCAATGCTGTTGCATCTTTTTTCTCATCCTCAGTTGGTGGAACTTGTTGTACAGTGCTTATATTAGAAGCTAGCATTCCCATCATTGGATCAAGGAGCTGGTAACTGAGTACACCTTTAGTGTACATCAAGCCATGGTGATAACATTTAGCTGCTTCTTTCCATTCTCCTTCCTTAAAATGAGCAGCACCTTTGTCTTTGAGCCTAGCCGCCTCTGCTAGCTTTACAGCTGAAGGAGACTCTGCCCCTCCGGCCACATTCTATTGTTATGATGAACATTTTAAATAATAAAAGATTGCTTACTTCTGGTGTAAATGCCTCCATTTGTTAGACTAGTCACACCTTCCATGCACGCCCTTATAGAGGGTGGGGCTGACTTTGCACAATTATAAATTTATACAATACTCATTAATTTTTAAGCAATCAATTTTATTTTATGAAAACTAGCGTAGTTCAGGAGGGCAGTCAGGTTGCTCAGATGGCGAAGCAACTTTAAAAGCTTCAACTTCGAGGAGTGCTGCATTAATGCGACTAATAGTAGGGAAGGCACTCATGTCAACTTTAAATCTAAAAGGAGAGCCAAAGAATTGATTATAACAAAATCCCTTATTAAGTTTCATATTACCTATTAGCATTGTAAACTTGAGGCACTAATACCACATCTGCCATTGTTATCTGTATAACAGTTTTTCTCTAATGATAACTAGCAACATGAAGAAATATGCATACCTCATCTCCAATGCAATACCTTCCAGCAGTTCCCTGCAGTAGCTGCTCCAGTCCTAAATATAATTAAAACTGGCAACATTAGGAAGCTGTATCACCTTTGAATCCTCTCTCAATCCAATAGTGACCCCATTCAGCTTTCTTCTCTCCACCAACATATTGCAACACTCTTAGATTCTAAAAAAAGAATTAAGTTCATTTTCTATCTCTCTCTTTCTCTTCTTTCTTTACTTGAATCGGTTGTATGCCACAAGCAATGGCCTGGGATATAGCTCTCACCTAATTCAGTAATCATAATATAATACATTTACAAGCTCCACCTTTTGCTTTTTAATAGGATCGCCTTGCGGCAAAAGAAATGGTGGGCCTCGTGTTTCATCCAAATACTCTATTATTGACATCTTTAAAAATATAAATATAAAAAATTAAAATTATTGGGATAATAGACTGACTGATTGCGTCATTGTCTGCCCGTCAATTTCAAGTGTGGGTACTTCACATTGAGGGTTTAGTTCACGGTAGTTATCAGTGTTCTTTAGAGAAATTAAAGATAACTGTACTGTATCATAGGCATACCTGCTCTCCACCATCTTGCAGCAAATGTACAGGTTTGGTTTCATAATCTATTCCTTTCAATGCCAGAGCTGAAAAAGTATAATATTATGTGAAGATAGATCTAATATAAGATGCAGATTACCGATTCTGACTCTCCAGCTACAAGAGCTTCTGAAGTAAGAATACAAAACAGGCTACAGGAATAAGATACTTAAAGATATAGAAAGCAAAATCTATTACCTTAGCTGCCATTTTAAAGGAAGGCAGGGTTTCAGGCTTTCAGGTTGGTGCCCACCCACGCCTTGTTCACAAATTTAAAATAGCAAACAATCAAAAGGTAAAACACTCTTAATTAATAATATAAAGATTAATGCAATGGCTCCAAAAGTGACATGCATATTTTGTCCCAAGAAAAGTTCTCTACAGCAATACTCCTCAGCTTTTCAGAAATCTTCCTTCTTTGTGTCTGGTCAGAATATTCTGCATTTGGATAAAGATACTTCAACGCATTGATTACTTTTTTGGGTAACTCTTTCAATAGGACAGAACCGTCAGCAGATCCAAATTTTCCCCCTCGTTCAGACCTAATGTGCATGATGGCCTCCAAGGAGGGGTCTACCTTTTTGACGACGTCCAAAATATCTTCAAGGCCGGAGTGATAGTTGCTTAATGGTAATACGCCCGAACACATCGCTTCTACTGTTACCATCCCAAAAGCCTCAGCACATTTGCTTCCAACTATAGAAATGCTGGCCATTGGAAGAACCTCGCATATCTGGCTATGCTCCATAATACCAGTTATAGTGATGCGCTGGCGTTCCTCTTGTGATATTGTTCGGAAGAAACCTCTCAGCTCATCTGCTGAAGCATCTAAGAAGGAACCTGCTTGGCAAAATGCTATAAAAGCATTTATGTCTCCAGATTCCATAGAGGCAAGTATTCCTTCCATATGTTCCCGATAGCCTCCGTAACCAATGATGAGGAGTCGTGCTTTTGGGATTTCATTAAGAATGGTAGGAAAAGAGACAAGGACCTCGCCAACACCTTTGGTGTTCAAATAACTTCCAAAATAAACTAGAACAGGCTCATCTTCAGTGATAGCTGGCCAGCGTTGCACAAGATCATAGTCCACTGCCCATTGGTCATAGGTTCCAGCTAAAGCAGTGAGAGATTTGTGAAGATCATCAGTGCTTGCTGGATTGGGTAAAACTATTTTTTGAGCCTGTCTTCCAGTGGGCTTCTTATCGGCATAAATTTTGATCTTTTCAAGAAATCGCTGTTGATTCACGTTAACTGTATCAATCAACTGAAATACATTCGGATCCATTCCCGGCGGAATCACAACCTTCTTATCATGCAAACCAATTTCTTTTGCATGCTGAGCAAAGGTCTCACCCAAGAGCTTGCAGATATAAGAGGTACCTGCAACAATCTTTTCACAATGACAAAGACCTTCGAGAGCATACTTTAAAAGCTCAGGTCGTTGTTTAAGTGAAAAATTTAAGGAGCTGCCGTGAATTTTTATATCATATGGAACTTGCCCTTTGCTGGCTCGCTTTGCTACAGCAGGACTCAGAATAGCATGGTTTGTAAGAATACGATCAACTCCTTGCATCAGAACCTTGGAGAGTCCAGCTGCAGTCTTATCGATGTAGTTTTCTATTTCGTCAAATGAGCATTGACTGTTTCCCATTTCCTTAACGGTGAATCCTTCATACTGATTGAATACATAGACTAGGAGCAAGTTGTCTATATCAGGTACTACAACACGAATGGATCCAGGACTAGGTGCAGTTGCTGGCACATTGTTGGTACCAATGAAATGCTCGTCTACAAAGTCTAGCTTGCCAGCATTGCGATCTTGACAAACGACAGTAACTGCATGGCCAAGTCTCTTCCATGTCTTGGCCACATTGGCACAGTATATGTTAGAGCCAGTACCGCTAAGCAAATAGCCATGGACTATAACCAGGTGCATTTTCACCCAGGGCTCACTTGTCAGGGCTCCCTTGTAGTATAAACTAACATTGTAACCACAGGCCTGCCCACGCATAACGCAGCTCTTAATTACCCACGTGCAGAAACGTGGTCTGTGTGGACCCGTAGATAATTGTTATTATCAAAGTACCCACGCCTCTCATTAACCTGCAAACCTAGATAATGCAAACCACGAGAGTTTGTGGCCCAGCCGCCCAGCTACATGGAAATTATGGCTGATGCTGTCCCTCAGCTCGATATGTCTCCTCATATTTTCCTCTGGTGCCACCCAAGATCACTTTCCAGTGTCTTTGAGCGTTCCATCAGAGAGCTAAAAGGTGTCAAAGTGTTCTATGAGGCTCACGTTAATGTTTATTATCAAGGACAATATACAAAGCCTATTCTCCCTAAAGAAGACCCACAATTCACATTTGAAGCAGTAGATGAGAGCCTTACACAGCCATATGCTGAATATGATGCTGTCTTTATAAGAGACCATGCATACTTCCTTAAAGGGCGATACAAGAATTACACAAGTGGAGCCTTTTCTGCTTTCAAGCACACTTTCTTGATACGAGACCCATACAAGTCATTCTCATCATTTATTCGCCTCGGCAAAGAAGCTGAAATTGACATTGTTCCAGAAGAATATGGAGTGAGAGAGTTGTATGATATGTACAAGACCGTAAAAGCAAGCGTTGATCCTAATCCAGTGGTTGTTGATGCTGATGATCTCATAATGAACCCAAGGGGCATCATGAAGTCTTATTGTAATGCTACTGGACTAAAGTATACAGATGACATGTTAACATGGACTCCAGGGATAGTTGAGGACTGGAAGAAAGCAAATCCACATTGCCACAAATTTCAAGAGAAAGCCATGATGAGCTCTGGATTTATCAAGCCTGAAGATGGTACTACCAGTCAGACTATGAACATTGATGATTTGTCTGATGATGTTAAGGAAATATTAGAAGATTCAATGACTTGCTATCAAGAAATGTACTCTGTTAGAATAAAACTTTAAGTTTGCACAAAAATAATTAATGTTAAAATTGCGTGGGTGTTGGATTGACTTTTGTGGGTGTGGTTTATATTATTGTTTATTTTTTAAAACCTTTGACCACTGCAAGACTTGATTCTATCACTTCTGCTCTCAAAGAACTCTTCCCTTCACCTAAAAAAGAGAGAGTAGATAAACTAAAAACACCACAGGTCTGCCCACGCATAATGCAGCTCTTAATTCCCACGTGCAGAAACGTGGTCATTGTGTGACGTCATAACCGCAATAATTATAATTATGGCTGCTGTCCCTCAGCTCGATATGTCTCCCCATATTTTCCTCTGGTGCCACCCAAGATCACTCTCTAGTGTCTTTGAGCGTTCCATCAGAGAGCTAAAAGGTGTCAAAGTATTTTATGAGGCTCATGTCAAGGTCTACTATCAAGGACAGATTAACAAACCCGATCTCCCTCAAAAAGCTCCACAATTCACATTTGAAGCAGTAGATGAGATCCTTACACAACCATACACTGAATATGATGCTGTCTTTATAAAAGATCATGCATACTTCCTTAAAGGGCGATACAAGAACTACACAAGTGGAGCCTTTTCTGCTTTCAAGCACACTTTCTTGATACGAGACCCATACAAGTCATTTTCGTCATTTATTCGTCTCGGTAAAGAATCTAAATTTGACATTGTTCCAGAAGAATATGGAGTGAGAGAGTTGTATGATATGTACAAGATCGTAAAAGAAAGCGTTGATTCTGATCCAGTGGTTGTTGATGCTGATGATCTCATAATGAACCCAAGGGGCATCATGGAGTCTTATTGTAATGCTACTGGACTAAAGTATACAGATGACATGTTAACATGGACTCCAGGCATAGTTGAGGACTGGAAGAAAGCAACTCCATATTGTGATATATTTCACAAGAGAGCCATGATGAGCTCTGGATTTATCAAGCCTGAAGATGGTACTACCAGTCAGACTATGAGCATTGATGATTTGTCTGATGATGTTAAGGAAATATTAGAAGATGCAGTGGCTTGCTATCAAGAAATGTACTCTGCTAGAATAAAATTTTAAAGTTTGCAGAAAATTAATGTTACAATTGCGTGGGTGTTGGATTGATTTTTTGTGGGTGTGGTTTATTACTTAACCCTTTGACCACTAAGAGAATGGCGGACATCGAAGATTCCTTGACACAGGCCGGAGAAACTGATTCTATCGCTTCTGCTCTCAAAGAACTATCTCCTTCACCTAAAAAAGACGAAAATAAAGGCAGGGAGCAGAAGGAAGATTCCATAGAGCCAATTCCTCCTCGTCTTAGACTCGCCCGCCGACTCTCTTCATCATCATCTCCAATATATTCTCCTTCCTTTAACCAGAAGGACTGGCCTTTCTTTACATGCCTCGCTCTTGTTACGGTCCTCTCTTTTGCAACTAGACTCTACACATTGAACGAGCCACAGCATGTAGCGTAAGTACTCAAGATATACATGTACATGTCATGGGTTTTATCATAATTACAGGTGGGATGAAACTCATTTCGGGAAACACGCCAGCTGGTATATTCAAGGAAAGTTTTTCTTTGACGTGCACCCTCCATTAGGAAAAGTAGGTTCTGCTGTGGATCTTTTAGTGGTTTTTAAATTGAAGAATCTTTGTGTTAATTTAGCTGTAATGATGTTTACTGTGAACATGTGTTATGATATTTCAAGGATCATGTACATATACATTCACTAATGAACATACATTATGATGTCCATTTAAAATACTTTCTTTTAACATGCATTCACTATAAGCCTTTAACAACTGTTATTAAAATAATTATTTTCACTGATAATTACAAATTTACAATGTGTTTTGCTAATAATGTTATTATTATTATTTAATTGTTTCTTTTTCCTTTCATTTTCTCCTCCTATAGCTCATCATAGCCACTGCTGGAGTCCTATCAGGCTACAACGGCTCATTTGAGTTTAAAGAACCTGGACAGAAGTACGAGGACACTCCTTATTACGGAATGAGACTTGTGAGTTGACCACGCCTTTTAAAACCGCACCCATACAATCTTGTTTTTATAGGGTTGTGTCCTTTTTGGTATATTTCTTGTCCCGTTGGCTTTTCTGACCGTTTGGGAACTTGTTCATTCATTATCTGCTTCAGTTATAGCAGCGACCATGATACTGTGTGGTAAGAGGAGGGGGGGAGAGAGAGAGAGAGAGAGAGAGAGAGAGAGAGAGAGAGAGAGAGAGATTCATCAGACTATTCCATGATATAGAGACAGGAACACTAACCCTCTCGCAGTACATATTGCTCGATCCTCCTCTGATGTTTTTTGTGATGGCATCCACTTATTGTGCAGTTAAATTTCAAAGCTATAAAGAAGAGTAAGTAATAGACAATATCTTTATTTTTTATAATTATCTTTATTTTTTATAAATTGTCTTTTTATAAATTATCTTTCTTTTTTATGTACTGACAGACCTTACACATTAGAGTGGTGGTACTTCTTAGTGCTCACTGGAATATTCCTAGCCTGTACATTTAGGTAATTCATACAGAACTAGCTCTGATATACATGTACTTCATGTATCTGTTGACAGTTAGCAATATATAGTATAGCAATGTATCAGAAAAAAATATAATATGGAGAATTATCTCCTAGTGAAATTTAGCCAAATGTCTGTACTATAGTACAGGGACTTTGCACCAATTTTTGAGCAACTTTAAAAATTTGTAAAAAAATTAATTTTGATCGGAATCAGCTCAAACTTGCTACACAACATAAGAACATGTATATGTATCAGAAAACATTATAAAAATGGAGAATTCTCTCCTAGTCATTTTTGGTGAAATTTGGCCGAAATCCCTGTACTATAGTACAGGGAATTTCACCCGAATTTTGAGTAACTTTAAAAATTCATAAAAAATTCAAATTTGATCGGAATCAACTCAAACTTGCTACACAACATAAGAACATGTATATGTATCAGAAAACATTATAAAAATGGAGAATTCTCTCCTAGTCATTTTTGGTGAAATTTGGCCGAAATCCTTTTTGGCCCGAATTTTGAGTAACTTTAAAAATTCATAAAAAATTCAAATTTGATTGGAATTGGCTCAAACTTGCTACACAACATAAAAATGTGTATATGTATCAGAAAACATTATAAAAATGAAGAATTCTTTCCTAGTCAATTTTGGCGAAATACCCTGTACTATAGTACAGGGAACTTTGGAGCAATTTTGATCAGGATCAGCTCATACTTGATGCATTAACGTGTATCATAATTTTTAATCAAAATTGGTTCAAATTTTTCTATTTATATTTTTAGTGTAAAATGGGTTGGATTGTTTGTCATTCTTTTGGTTGGTCTCATGACGATTAAAGATCTCTGGGATATACTGGGGGACCTCAGGATATCAATGGTATTCACGCATGTAAATTTTACTGAGTTATGCTAATAATTTACTGACTTGCATCACCTGTAGGTTGATTTTATGAAGCAGTTTATGTGTCGTGCACTTTGTCTGATTTTACTACCTTTCTTGATATATATCAGCATATTTGAGCTTCACTTTATTGCTCTGAGATACAGGTAAAAAGAGAATTTTATTTTCTAAATATTTTATATGTATATATGTACATTGAATGCCTTCCTGTGATCTTTCTTTAGTGGTAATGGTGATGGTTTCTTTAGTTCTGAGTTTCAAGCAACACTAGTGGGGAATGAATTATATGACCAAAAAGTCCCTGAATGTAAGTAGTAACGATTAATAGATACAATGTACATGTACACATATTTTATTTTTTAATTACACGTACTACATGTACATGTACAATATGTATTCTTATGTATTATACATTTCAGTCACTATGAAGTGTAATAAATGTACACTGTACATGTATACTCACACAGTACATGTATTTTATTTTTAAATAACATCATGCACATTTATGTGTGCCTGTATTCTTCCTAGTCCTTGGTTACGATGCCGTTATTACTCTCAAGAACCACAGAGGAGGGGGAGGTCTCCTACACTCTCATTCTCACCTTTATCCTGAGGAAATGGCCGAGATAAGACAACAACAAGTACCTCAATATACTCTTTACTTATAACCTATCAACTAGCTTCCCTTCTCTCCCTCTCTTCCTCTCCCTAGGTTACAGCATACTCACACAAAGATGATAATAACAAGTGGTTGGTTAAGAGAGCAAATGATACTAATTTCAATGCTAGTGATGGTACATATGTAACTAATAATAATAATAATAATAATAATAATAATAATAATAATGCATATTGATGTACATGTATGATTATAATAGTAATTTATTTTTTATATTTGGCCTGCTTTATGACCTCACCCTGGTTGTAATTGACATTTTTAGATTTAAATAATTTGTCAGTGATATTTATATTCAATCTTCACATGAACATTTGGCACATGTACATAATATGCTACATGTGTATATTGCCATTCACACCCTACCCCTCCTCCTTCTCCCCCCCCCTCTCTCTCTCTCTCCCTCACAGAATATCAGTTGGTAAAGAATGGTGATTGGATTGTCCTGGAGCATGTATCGTATGTTACTTTTACATGTATATGTACATATAACAATAATTATTATTTCTTTCTTACATCCTTTGATATCTGTGTTGTTTACTCTAAGCGTAGGCTGCCCTTTTTTCCAGGAGGTCTAATCATTACTTGATGTAAAGGAATACCTTTAATAAATATCACTTATGTTTATGTCAAAGCTATATAGATGTACATGTGCATGTGCATGTAATAGCACTTCAGTATTTTCATGTACATGTACATGCAGATTCATGCACATTCACACGCCCACACATTTATATACATGTACTTATGCTTTTAAGTTTTAATCACATGTTTGACGTATGTGATCATGCTTACTGTTCATTTGTTCTTTCATGTACATAATGTTAACACAACAATCTCCATCCACTTAATTGTGTAGTAATAAGTGTTTGCACACATGTACAGGCACCACCCTTTCACTTTGGTGTGAAAAAGGTTTCTCTGATGGTGGAGGCATGTTTTCTTTTTAATTTAATTTCCTTGGGAAAGTGTCCCGAAACTGAATGAGTTGTTATGCTTACATGTTTGGCACATGTACACATACACATAGTGTTATTATTGAATTAATATTTTTATGTATTTAAAAAAAATTAATGATAATAATATTAATGATGGGGTCACATTTTCTTTTCCTCTTCTTAATTTGTTTTTCTATGATGTTAATAATAATAATAATAATAATAATAATAATAATAAAGCTATTGTTGCTAATAATAATAAAGCTATTGTTACTATTACATGTATATTCTGTTCCCAATATGTTTTACAAACCCCTTTATATTATAAATATGTTTACATGTACATGTATACTAGCTGCTACTCCATGCATGTACACATTCAGTACACATGTGCATGTATTACACGCACACACTGTGACACACCTAATAACGTCTAGGAAGGTAATCTTCCTCAAAGCATTTCTAATTGTACATCAGTCATAGCTGTACCTGTAGCTAGAGGCGACTGTGTACATATACACTCGTCAATCAAAGAGAGGCTAATAAGGGAAGGGAGAGTATGGCTGTCTGGTATGTGACATCCGAGTCCAGTTTGGACTTGTGTAGATTCATAGGACATTTACTAATGACCTACAGTAAATGTGATACCTTTGATAGAATAGCACTGAACTAATCCGCCATGACTTAGGGAGAATGATTGTATGGGGACAGGGCCAGGCCCTATCTTGTAGTTGTTTTTTGTTTATGCGTATTATTACTAACAACTGTTGTGGGAACTTGGCATTGATATAGTATATATACCTATAGTTTGTTTATTAATTACTTGTCTGTGTGTCTGCATTTACTCTAGAACAGTATAAATCATGTATATTATAAATCATGTATATTTTAAATCAATGCACATTGTTGTTGTCTATACTTATAACTCCCTCATCCTCCGACACAACATTCAATTCCTTATTAGTGCTTAATTAATCACAACCCAGAGCTACAGACTAGAGGCAGTACAGATACTGCGGGTGGCATATTCCTTCTAACAGCTGCTTCCACTCTATATATGTTCATTATGACATGGAATTGGTATGAACCTCACCCAGCCAGTTGTTGACAGTTAAGAGATTATCATATAGTCACCTCTCCATAGGCTATAGCTATGCTCCAGTTGAGTGGGCTGATATTAAATGGAGCAATTAGTATCCCATGCCACATTGATTTGTGGCTTATCTAGCTTAAGTCTAAAGCCCAGCATCCACTAGGCAACTTTGTTGAAATCAACAGGAATTTTGTTGCCAAAAGTAGAACACTGTTCTACTTTTGGTAACAAAGTTGACATACATCAAAGTAACCACAAAGTTGCCATAGTGGATGTTGGGCTTAACATTAGTAGTTGAGATTGGTTTCTCAAAATTTACATGTATTTGTAAATCTAAAAATGTATATTATACATGTATGTACATGTGCAAATATTGTATTGTGTTTTTGATTCTTTGTATCATATGTACTCTTGATTATATGTACAGTGTATATGTACATCTACATTTATGTATATGTGCATGCTTCTGTACCAACTAATCACTTTGTTTTTCTCATGTACATTATATTTGCATTTAATCTCTTTCTTAATTCTCTTGATTCCTTTTTCCTAAACTTCCTACCGATAGCACAAAGCGTAATCTTCACAGTCACAATATTGATGGGCCGATAACTAAATCTCACAAACAAGTTTCGTGTTATGGGCAGGTAATGGCAATAATATAAACTCATGATCATGCATCTTATTGTTCTTATGCTTTATTATTATACATAAACATAAATATGTACATATACTGGCGGGAACTTGATGTGTATATGTTCAGTTTGATTTGCTTATTTTGGAATTGTTTGGATTATATCTATTGTGTCATTTAATTGTGTGTCTTTTTATTTGATAATGGATATTACCCAATGACTTATCTCATACAGTCCATGTGCATATATACGTATGTCTTTAATGTCTTCAGGATGGAGTGGGTGACGCTAACGACTTCTGGGAAGTTGACATAGTCGGTGCTAAACAAGGTGATCCTGTCAGGACGGTTGCTTCACGGCTTCGTTTCAGACATGTTGCCGTCGGCTGCTACCTTCACTCTCATAGCAAGCAACTACCAAAGTGGTGGGTTTATTAATGAGCTATTAAAGAATTATTAATGAATTAGTAATGAGTTATTAGTTATTATAATTGGTCATTAATAAATTTTTGTATGCGTTCATATTATATCAGAAATATGTTTCTGATATATTCAAATCCTCTTTATCCAATAGTTGTTTCTTAATTGATTAAATAATTTTATTATGCTGAATTTATGTTGATTAATTTAGGCATTATCTGTCTCTCTCTCTGTGTCAGTTTCCTCTCTTAATTCATTTAGCTGAAACTAATTGTTTTATTTCTTTATCATGAAAGCCATCCTAGGCATAGAGATATGATATACCAAGTCATTCTCTATACCTTAAATAATTTGATTAACATTGTCTTTTGGAAGGCAGACATTTTGTATTTGGTGATGGAATTTTGTACTCCTGACCATTTTGAGTCTATTAAATATATGTTTTCTCTCTCTCTCCCTCCCTCTCTCTCCCTCCCTCTCCCTCTCTCTCTTCCTCCCTCTCTCTCTCCCTCTCTCAGGGGCTGGGAGCAGCTAGAGGTCACATGTAATCCTTATAAAGATGACTCAAACAACCTCTGGAATGTTGAAGGGAATGTTAATCCAAAGTGTAAGCATTGGACCCACTCTTAATCATCACTCACCACACACACACACACACACTCACCACACACACACACACACGCACGCACACACACACACAAATTATTTTAATGATTAATATTCTCTATTTCTTTTAGTGCCTAATATCTCATTTGAGTTCTACAAGCCTGGCTTCTTCTCAAAGCTAATAGAGTCACATCAAGTGATGGCTGAGGTATCCACATGTACAATGTGAACTGTAGTACATGTACAATATGTGAATTATAATGTACAATGTGTGAATTATGATGTACATGTACATGTGCTGTTTGTGTGGGTGTGAAGGTATGAGAGCATGTTCATCTCATTGAGTGAGTTTGTGTGTGGCAGCTACAGCAAATACCTGCTATACATCATGAGTCTAATGCTTGAGTTATGTGTGTGTGTGTGTGTATGCAAATTTTAAGTGTCACATATAATTCTTTATGTGTGTGTCCTCTCTGATACATTCTGTCTCTCTTTTTTATTTCATTTTGTCCGTTTGACCCATTATATGTGTAAATACTAATCTCATGGTGTCAGAGGTTACTGAATTAATTTACCATACAAGTTTGTACTAACCTTATGCTTTAAACATTATTATTTGTGTGTGTAGTATGTTATTTGATCTCGTTTCTATTTGTAATTCTTGTACATGTACTTTACATTTGGTGGTATTGTAGTCATTGTGTGGTTCACTGATCTTCTCTTTGTCATATTGTTCCTCTCCCCCCCCTCTCTTGTTCTCTCTCTCTCCTCTTATAGTCCAATAACAATATGAAGCCTAAAGAAGGAGAGCAGACTTCTCAGCCATGGCACTGGCCTTTAACCTGGCAGGTACAGTTCACATACAGTCATTGATTGATAGATCTAGAATAATCCTGGGTGACCATCTGACTAAAAATGGATTGGAAGATTTCGGGAGACCTAGACCAAATATGAGAGACCAAAAGTCTCTTAAACTCCCTCTAGATCTAACAATCATCAAAATATACTTTTTATTTATATTATTATTATTATTGTTGTTGTTGTTGTTATTGTTGTTGTTATTATTATTGTTGTTATTGTTGTTGTTATTATCATTTTAGGGCCAGTTATTCTCTGGTGGTGATTACAGAGTTTATCTGTTAGGGAATCCAGTAAGATATTAAGCTCCTAGTCTCTCATTCCAATCATTGTTAAGAATTACATGTATTCATGTTGAATTCACACTTACATTCTTTCTATTCATTACCAATCAATTCTATTTCACACGTCCTCTGTGTCCATTCCCTCCTCCGTATGTACATAATAGCCAGTCAGGGTTTCCCACAAAGCATGCTAAGTGTGCTAAACAGCATGAGCTTCATGAGCTGACAAGCACTACAATACAGTACATGTACAAGATGGCTTTTGGAGAAACTAAAGGCCTTTTCACACTGGCACAAGTAATGCGCATTGATGCGCATTAATCGTGTTCACACTAGAGTGGTTTTTAATTGATGCGCATCAATGCGCATCACTCTCACTTCACCTCCAGAGGTGGATTGATGTGAAGTGATGCGCTTCGATCAATGTAAACCAATGGCAACAAGAACACAAAATGATACATGATTCAGCTGCTAGTGTGAACACGATCAATGTGCATTATTTCAGCTGTATCAAGAAAGCGCATCAAAGCGCTTTGAAAACTGTGCCAGTGTGAAAAGGCCTTTAGTCCAAACTTGATTGGAATAATGTAGTCTATGTGACTGTTTGTATATATTTTTAGATTATATTCTGGGGCTGTGATGTCCTCCTGATTCTCTTTGTCCTTTTTGTTCTAATGAAGTTGGTAGCTGATCAGAGATCAGTCAACTATCTCTCAATATCAGGTACATGTACAGTACTTACATCAATATATGTACATATACCATGTACTATCATCAGTACATTCATATTGTGTAGTGACAGTATGAATGAGTATTGATACAGTGATGTTCATCTACATCTCCTTTTGGTCTTTTGATGATTTATTTGTAACGGAATGTACTCCAATTCTACTGGCATTACTGGAATATGCTGTTTATTATTGCTTGGGTGGGTTTGTGTCATTTTAAATATTTAGCATAATTGTGCTTCTTCCTTTCTCTGGACTTCTGTGATCATTTTCAATCTTCCGCTTTCGTGTTCTCTCCTCTCTGCTGCATTTTTGTGGCCTTTTATTTCATTCTTTCTACCTTAATCTCTTAATTCCTTACCCCCCCCCCTCTCTCTTTCTCTCTCTCTCTCTCTCTCACTAACTGACCTGTACACACTATCCAATAGTAAAGTCTAATAATAGTTTGTGTGTGTGTGTGTGTATGACTTATGTTGATTCAATATTCTCTGCTAATTCAGTTTGCATTTCTTTGTGAGAACCCGTTCCGTCATTGTCGGCATAACTCCCTCACATTTGACAATAAACACAGACATCACAGCAATTAACTAATGGCACTCTGTCATGCTTTAAGTTTTCAAGTGTCAAAGTGTTTGTACAAGTACAAAGCAGTGATCCTTTGATTAAGAGGTTCATTCAAATTATCGAATTGTCCAAAGCAATTAAGTACAACCTTGATCTCCTTTGAAAGAGTTATTTCGTTTTTATTGTTTTTTTACTCTTCTAAAGTGGTAGCGTATAGTTGTGTCTATAATAGCAGCAACTACTGATCAATTAAAGTTACATATATACATGTACATGTACATGTATATCATGCTCTCAAATCGTCCCTCTTCTAATTATATTGATAGTAAACATGAGAGAGTGTATATGTCATAGAGGAGTAAGGGAAAATGAGAGGAGATAGACACTTCAGCAATATTTGTACTAGCTCGTTACACTTTCTTGTCTTCTTTTAATTTGTTGTCTCTTTGATTTGTCTACTCACACAAAAGTCCCTTACCAGCTGCTCTTTGGGAAATCTTATTCTTATCTTTGTATTTGTGTCAGGCCTGAGGCCAGATCCTCTCATTATTTTATAACACTACATCACTTATGACCTGCCTCAAGGTCAGCTCTGGTTTACAACTTGATGCCAGGCTAACGTATTGTGACTTTTAATCAAAAGTGTGAGCAGTTTGACCTTTTGAGATAGCTTTTATGCTAGAATAGAACTAAAAATTCAGCTCCTGTCTCAACATAGTAATATTGTAAACCAATCTTAAGACAAAGGAGAGATATATTGTTGATTAATTGCATGTACATGTACATGTTAGTGACTATACAACCGCCCAGTCATGGATGCTATTTTAATAAGATAATTGCTAATTCTATTGTCATCATAATTAGAAGCTGCTGTGCTTATTTTCGACCGGTTTAAAGTGTTGTCTGCTTAAGGTGCATCTGTTTAAAGTCTGGCTGGCAAGCTGACTCCTCTTTGTTGATGTCTTAATGTCCAGTTGATCGTAAACACCTTCATTTATAGTTTACCTTTTCTGTCAAGTCATTGTTATAATGAAGATGAGGTACTTCAATGTGGAGGAGTACAATTGATTTTAGTGCATGTTTTGACTTGTGGCATTGTTATTTTGCCTTAATTTGTTTTGGCCTATTTTCACACTTTACATGTATTATAATTATAAATCATATTCTCCTTTCTTCTCTCTCTCTCTCTCTTTCTCTCTCTCTCTACTTGGCTACACTTATGTGTTCTTTATTTTCTTATGAAATGTCCATCATACTTGATTATCTTGTGTTGTTTGTTGTATCCTATACACATGACAATTAGTGTTATGATGATTAGAATAGTGTTTATAGCCTCTAGCCGTTGGCCCATTTTGCTATGCAACATGTTTTTGTTTGATTTTGTGTTATTTTGTTTGGTAACCATGTTTACTTTCACATGTGCAACGAATGTGTACGCATATCATATGTAGATGTACATGTATATCAACTTTCTTTTCTCTCCCTTCCTCCCTCCCTCTCTTTCCCTCTCTCCCCCCACTCTCTCTCTCTTTCTCTCTTTCCCTCCCTCCCTCTCTCTCCACCCTCTCTCTCTTTCCCTTTCTCTCTTTCTTTCTCCCTTTCCCCCTCTCTCTCTCAGTGTTTGTTAATAGGTTTGTGTCTTCTGGTTGTTTCCTGATACTAGGTTGGGCATTACACTACCTTCCCTTCTACCTAATGGGTAGGGTCCTCTACTTTCATCATTATTTCCCTGCACTGATGTTCATCGTGATGCTAGGAGGTAAGAAAGAGAGAGAGAGAAGACATTTTAAATTTCAAATTTTAAATTCAAAATCGTCAATTAATTGATATAGTAGTGATAAAGAGTGAAAGGGAAGAGAGAAGGAAGTTCTAATGGTGATATACTCCTTGATATGACCATATTACTGATATTGCATCCTATTATGGCCTTCCCTTGGTGTACACTGCTGGCTTCCTGATTCACAAGACCATATTCAATCAGATTCATATCACAATTACTCTTATAAGCTAATAAGAAATACCTCTACAATGTACATAATTCACATGGATAGATATATAGAGGCTAATACAGTACTACTATATAGATGTGTTGTTGTTTCTCTGCTGACTATAGCTGTGACATTGCCAAATTCATCAGCTCTTCATACATGATCTAACAATCATCCTCTCTCTCTCTCTCTCTCTGTACATCAGACATGCACTCCAGTATATTCTCAGCATGAACCACATGTGATTCCGCTAATCAAATCCTGTTACATGTTACATGTACGAGAGAGATGATCCACACACCATGTCCTTGTTTCCAGTCTGGAGTCATGCCTGTCTCTTATTGCTATGTTCTCTGTTTGTGTTTACATCAGCACATCAAACGATACTTTATCCTAAATGACAGCTATGGCTGGAATTGCCTCAATACTACAACCTAATGCACCGAACTGTAACTGTACAGCATAACTACATGTAACTGCTCCTTGACTACATGTAACTTTATCCTGAGAATGAATGCAATCTCCTAATGTAGTACTATGTACATGTACATGTATACTAGATGTACATGTACATAGTCTTTCTGTATATATGGTATATTCCTATTATTGCTGTATTGATTTGTGGTATGTACATGTGTGTTTATTGTTACTCTATTTACAGCTTTTAAATTTAAGTTCTGATTGCGTGACTCTCATTAAATGCTTGAAAGAGAGAGTGAGAGGTTGTCATTAATTCCACATTCCATTGATGCTGTATAATATACAGCCCCTTCATTATATGTAGTGCTATATAGATTGTTAATGTACTATTAATGTGTATTGCTTCTGTATGCATGTATGTCCCTATATGAATGAATATTTATATCAGTATCTACCCACCTTTGGGATTTCAGGGACTATTTCGGTGACACTGTTATATAGCATCATTTATTCATTTATTACTGAGTGTGTGTGTGTGTGTGTGTGCATTTTTCAATAGAAAGCAATCGTATAGCATTCATTAGCTAGTGATGTTGATAATTGGATGCTATTAGATTCTATTATCAGGTTATCTGTGACTCCTTTTTTAGAATAATTAATACATTCTTTAACTTTGTTTGCTCACAGTGTGTAGTGCCTGGGAAACATCTCTCTCTCTCTCTCTTAATCTTCTCTAGTCACTTCATTCTCGCCTTCTCTTTTGTGTTTTAATCCTCTTCCTTCTTGTGTCCTATTATAGATCTTGTTGTTATTTATAGATCTAAAGGCAGCAGCAGCAGCATATGTTGCTAATTGTACTGTTATGTCTCTCTTGACGTGTTTAGTCCTAGTTTAGCTTATGTCACACTTTTTGAGGCGTTTCTAACAAATAGCGCCACCTGCTTCTTGTAAGCACAGTGTACTAGCTGTTGTTCATAATAGCCATTACTGGATTTACCCTCTCCCTCTCTCTCTCTCTCTCTCTTTCAATTCAACACCTGCCCTCTTGTCCACTCTCATGCTTAGCCCAACTAAGGCAACTAGTGAAGGTGTACTTGGACTGTTGACAGACTGTTCAATTGTGTGATGACATGGCTCACGCTGTCTCCAGACTATTTTTAACCTATTAACTTGTATTTGTATTTTTAGTGTAATTTGTTATTATAGCGACGTGCGTTGGGGCTATGCAGGTATATGCCAGTCAGTTGTAGTGACTGCTATGAGTATGAGATTGGGAAGTACAGAGTGGGTAGTAGGAAGAATGAGAGAAGGAAGGAAAGAGAGAGAGAAAGAGGAGGTTTGAAAGGAAGGAGAATAGTGACGTGTGTTGGGGCTATGCAGGTATATGCCAGTCAGTTGTAGTGACTGCTATGAGATTGGGAAGTACTGAGTGGGTAGTAGGAAGAATGAGAGAAGGAAGGAAAGAGAGAGAGAAAGAGGAGGTTTGAAAGGAAAGAAGAGCAAAACAATATGAGGACATGAGACTAAAATTGAAATTCTAAAGGTGCTGTGTCATTCGTATTGTAACTTTGTTAGTTACATATCTAAACTCTCTCTGGGAAAAATGGTAAACACACTAATGGGACAAAGTAATCTTGTTTGCCGTTGGAATTTGCTCAAATTGATATAATACCCTGATGTTGTCATATTCAGTTTTGGCTGACACGTAGCTATGGAATCTTGTAAAATAATGATCAAGTATTCAATCCTGTCGTTGTTATTGTTGTTACTGGCATATCTATAGGATACTTTGAATCCCTTCTACATCCACGCACGCACAGGAACTGCAAACAGACTGGTCATCAATCTAATGATATCTTTATCCTTTAGTAGCAGTATATTAATTAGCCATGTACATGTACATTAGCCTAAGTATGGACTAAAGATCAAGACACAGACATTTCTGTCTGTTTGTACTCTGCTTGATCCTTTCTTTCATCATTTTATTAATATTTAGACAAAACAGGAGAGACTGTTGGCAATATAATTAATTATAAGTATAATGCATACACACTCACAAATTATATAATAATAATAATGGATCTCACTCAAAATGATTATAAACTTCATGCGTCATCTTGCACAATAGGAACTACTGGAGACACACAAACTTATTTTCATGCCAATCTAGCTAGAGGAAGGACATAAGATGACAACAATCCTTTTGATCACTATGAGTCACTCTACTCTATGATGACTTTAACTTTATTATTATTATGAATAATTTGATGAGAAATGTCAGTTTGTGTGTGTGTGTGTGCATACTAGATGAAGATAAGTAGATAATGTGTAGCAATATTATTGTGTAATTGATCTTGTCTGTTCCTTGAATGGATTCTCTCTCTCTCTGTATAATGATTAGAATCTTTATGCTATTATTAGCGTGTACTGTATATACCTACCTACACAAATATGTGCATGTATGCATGTACATATTCTTTATGCTATAGCATGAGCGTGTGTATGTTTGTGTATCAATGTGTACATATTTACATGTTTGTTTGCTAGATGATACATTCTCTAATAGTTTACAGTGGATAGTGTAAGAGAGAGAGAGAGGGGGGAGGGAGGGAGGAAATTCCTATGCTATGCTGTCCCTATTTCTTGGAAAATTGAAGTATTTCCTTCTCTTAAATATAATTTACCTATAGTATATTGAGTGTGGCATGTTTGGTATTGTTTGCCTTATGTTGCAATCATAATTATTTGCTTTGTACAACATTAATTCAAACTATTATTATTATAATATTTTTTGTTTTCCTTTTCTTGACTCTCTCTCTCTCTCTCTCTCTCTTTCTCCATGTAGCTATAGTAATTGACTCATTCATTAAACTCATAACTTGTCTCATCTCATCTCGAGTCAAGTCCTTCTTCTTTTTCTCTGCCTTTACTCTTGTGATGTCCGTATTGATTGGAAGGTAAAGAGAGAGAGAGAGAGGGAGAGAGAGAGAGAGAGAGGGGGGGGGAGAGTGAAACAGGCAGATACAGCACAAACAGGATAAAAGGGGAAAGAAAATAAATGAGACAAGAAGGTTTATGACACGAGCAGCAAGAGAGAAGCGGCAGTTATTTCAAATTATTAGCTTTTATGGATGTAACATACAGCGTGCTAACAGTGTCTAGACCTCTCATTATATTGTATTGAAATATTTTATATTCACAGTCTGTTGTGGATTACTGATTGCTGCTCTTGTTTGTTTAATGTTAGGTGACATTATGATCATGCTCAGTCACTCACTGTGTCTTGTATCAATTAATTGTAACTCTTTCATTTATTTTGTTTTATCTTAATGCCACGTAACTGTAGTTGTACAATCTACATCCTTGCATGTACATGTATATGCATATTAGTTTTTTATTCCCTTGTTTTTCTTTTCGTTGATATTGTGTGTGTCATTATAGCTTCAATGGGGGGAATTCTCTGCCTTTTGCTTAAATAACTTGAAATATCTAAACCTTCACTATATTGTTTTGATACCTTTCGGTTACAAAATAAACTCGTGATTATTTTATTTCCGTTGTATCATGTGTAACTTTCACGGAAAGTTTCCCTTTTCATTGTGTATACATGTGTGTGTGAGTATACACACTGTGTCATGTCTTGTGACTGTGGGCTACTGATAAGGATTTATTTTCCTTTCATAATTTTATTTGCATGTGCAATGTGACTTTGATGTTCTCATCAAATGACTGCTGCCTTTTCTCTCTCTCTCTCTCTCTCTCTCTATCTTCCCCACCTTTCCTACTCTCCCCTCCTCTCCCTTTCTTCTTGTTTTCTTTCTCTCTAGTTTTGCTACATTCATGCCACTCTCCTATGGCATGTCTGGCTCCAAGTCAGATAATCCCGAGAGCAGAATGTACGGCTTGAAATGGCTTCCACATTGGGACATTTAGCAAAATTAGAGGTTATTATTCTTATTAATATTATTTTCTTCTCTCTCTCTCTCTCTCTCTCTCTCTCTCTCTCTCTTCCTCCCCAAAAATCATCATAAAACACGGTTGCACACACCCACACAGAACTCATTGTTATTATTATAATATTAGTTTTGGTCCTTTTTATTTGTGTTGGGGGCATTTTCTTAATCAATAATAAATAAATATTATTAATAAAAGTGAATGTGACGTCATGATTAACTTTGCTCGAGTATAAAACGAGGCAGACGAGGTGATGTTAGCTACACAGCATTTCAAAACTAAAGGAGCTTACAAAAGAAGCAAATACTAGAGCTAAGAAACAGCAATGGGTGGTAAAGATAGTCCTACGCCTTGCCTTGTCTCTGATAGCCCCCATCAACAGGAAAGAATCGGTTCTCCTTCTTTTTCTCCATTGAAGAGGAAAGACTCCATCTGCTCTTCTGGCAGCAGCGCCTCGAGTTGTAGCACCTCTTCGGGCCATCTTTCTTCAGTCGGGCGGACCCCCAGTATTCGCTACGTTCCTCGCAGCAAGTCTTCAATCAACCTGGAGATGAGAAGAAAGTTCAGCGACATTGTATCTCCTGTGCCAGAGCCCCGCCGAGGCGGTAGCACGAGGAAGGGATCGTCCACTCTCAACAGAGAAGGAAGTTTCCATCAGCAACAGCATAGAGAGAGATCGTATGCTAGTCTCCCTCGGTCTTCAGCTAGTAGCTGCACTGAAGGATCCTCTCCAATTTCTCTTAAATGCGTTCTAGTTGGTGACAGTGCTGTTGGGAAGACTTCCCTACTGCAGACATACACGAGTGATAAATTCACTGCTACTCACACCCCAACCATCTATGACAAATTCTCAAGTAAGTATTCAATAGACAGCATAGCAGTGATCTTTTATTTGTACATCTCATTACATATAATCATCATCACTATGATAAGAAATATCTTTTACTATATTTTTCTTTCCTTTTTGTGCAGCTTCTTTGACAGTTCTCGGCCAAAGAGTAAACATGACACTCTGCGATACTTCGGGTTCAGATGATTTTGGACACCTCAGACCTCTCTGCTACCCTCAGGCTGACATTGTTCTTGTACTCTTCTCTGTCACTGATTACTCTTCATTTGAGAATGCTCGTGGCCGCTGGCTTAAGGAAGTCAAGAGGCACTGTCCGGGTATACCGGTATTACTAATAGGGACTCAAGTTGATAAGAGAGACAACGGTACCCTATTAAGAGATTTCAGATCATCAAACAAGAAATATGTAACAAGGTCCGAAGGAACTAAAGCAGCAGCTTCCATGAAGGCAGTATCTTACATAGAGTGTTCGGCTAAGTCTAAGACTAATGTAAAGACTGCATTTGATGAGGCCATTGCAACAGCACTAGAGATGAATCACTCGTCAAAATCGAAAGAAAGCTGCTCGATATTGTAATTGGACTCTACACTGACACACACACTTTTCTCACCACCACTGATAAACTCTATTCCTTTTCTGCTGATCCTACCCCACCCCCACTCACTTTGTATTATAGTGTCATTATAAACTATACACTACTGCTCTATAATTATATATTATTGATAGATCTATATATGTAATGTGCATCAACTCTGGCAGTTGGTGTCTCATTCATTTCTTCATTCAATATTTTTGTGTTCATTCATTATTTTTATTATTGTTTGCTTCGAGAGCAAACTTCACAGAATTATCAAATAAAAAAGTTATTATAAAACAAAAAATTAATATTAAAATGCCAACTGAAAAAAGGTTGTTTTGTTAACAAGTCATTAAGTTAGTTAACTGTTATTAAAATTAAGTAACTATTAATCTATAGCTCCTCCCATTAAAATTAAAATGGCGGCCTTTTTGGAGGATGAAGATTCTGTTGTCTCTATCAAAGATATAGTAGACGAAGAGCAAGCTCTTCAAGACACTGCTAACGCTGTACTGGGAGACTCTGATGACACCAACTGTACTTACACTAAAGTACAAAGACGATACCTGGCTTTAAATAATTTTAGTATTAATATTTTATTTTTTGTTCTTCACACAGGGATATGTATCCCGGCAGGCTTTGTATGCATGTAGTACATGCACTCCTAGTTCATCTGTCCTGGCTGGGTTTTGCTTGGCTTGCAGTCTTCGATGTCACGAAGGACATGATGTCATTGAACTCTACACAAAGCGGTATGTAGGCGTGGCAAGTAGGGAATTAATTTATGGGACTTTTAATTTAGTAATTTTCGCTGTGACTGTGGCAATTCAAAGATTTCTGGAAACCCGTGTCTTTTGTGTCCGGTGCGTTACTAAAAATAAATCAATTTGTGTGATATATGTACATATATACTACTGGTGTGTACATTGTACAAGAAATGAAGTATTGCAGCTGTAAAAATTCATAAAAAATCCAAATTTAATCGTAATCAGTTCAAACTTTATACACAATATAAGAACATGTATATATATCAGAAAAAATTATAAAAATGAAAAAAATTATCCTTTTCATTTTCGGCGAAATTTGACCAAAATCTCTGTACTATAGTACAGGGACTTTGGCCTGATTTTGGAGCAACTTTGAAGATTCATTAAAAATTCAAACTTGATCGGAATCAGCTCAAGCTTGTTACACAATATAAGAACATGTATATGTATCAGAAAAAATTATAAAAATGAAAAAAATTATCCTTTTCATTTTTGGTGAAATTTGACCAAAATCTCTGTACTATAGTACAGGGACTTTGGCCTGATTTTGGAGCAACTTTGAAGATTCATTAAAAATTCAAACTTGATCGGAATCAGCTCAAGCTTGTTACACAATATAAGAACATGTATATATATCAGAAAAAATTATAAAAATGAAAAAAATTATCCTTTTCATTTTCGGCGAAATTTGACCAAAATCTCTGTACTATAGTACAGGGACTTTGGCCTGATTTTGGAGCAACTTTGAAGATTCATTAAAAATTCAAACTTGATCGGAATCAGCTCAAGCTTGTTACACAATATAAGAACATGTATATGTATCAGAAAAAATTATAAAAATGAAAAAAATTATCCTTTTCATTTTTGGTGAAATTTGACCAAAATCTCTGTACTATAGTACAGGGACTTTGGCCTGATTTTGGAGCAACTTTGAAGATTCATTAAAAATTCAAACTTGATCGGAATCAGCTCAAGCTTGTTACACAATATAAGAACATGTATATGCATCAGAAAATATTATAAAAATGGAGAATTCTCTTCTTGCCATTTTTGATGAAATACCCTGTACATGTACACTCTGCCCATAAAATTATGTACTGTAGCAATTATTGCAATATTATCATTGACTTGGTTCCCTAATAGGATAAAGATCCATTAAATAGTGAGAACATTTATAATCACAACTTCAATGGATTGTACTGCACATGTAACAGGCCATACCCTGACCTTGATGATGAAGTAAATACAATTATACATTGTTATCATTATATTTATTATCATTATATTTATTATTATTATTATTATTATTATTATTATTATAAACAAAATAAACAAACAGACAAAAAACCCAGGGGGAGATGGAGGAAGAACTATTATTATTATTATTATTATTATTATTATTATTATTATTATTTTATTCAGGTTGAAGATGAGATGATCCAGTGCTCAGTTTGCGAAGACTGGTACCACACCCGGGTAAGAAAGAATAGCTCATTAATTATTCATTGACTGGTTTATTTATTAATTAGCATCTTGGACTCCACCCACCCAATTCATTTGAAGAAACGGTCTGCGACAAGTGCATGTCACGCCTCTCGTTTCTCTATCATTACAAGATTCATTCGGTATCTAGCGAAGAACCTTTCGTTCATCAGGAAACACTCGATGCATGTACTTCTACGACTCACCACATTGAAAGTGAAAAGACTGAGACTCATACTGCCAAAACTGAATCTGATTCCATCATCCCGAATGGAAAGGAGGCTGAACCTAAAACTCTTTCCACGGACTCTCCTCCACTGAAGTCCGACCCCGTACCCGGCCCTACTAATGAAAGTCAGTCCCAACTCAGGGAGACTGAAACTTGTGTACTTGAAAAACGTAAAACTTTATCTTCTTCCTCTTCTAATTTTTCTGGTCCTGGGTACTTTACTAGTCAGTGGAGGTCAGAGCTTTGTTCTTGCTCATCTTGCAAGAAGATGTACAAGGAACTATCGGTAGAGTTTCTCCTTGATACTCTTGATAGTATTACGTCTTATGAGACGAGGGCAAAGTCCACTGGTTACATACATGACGTTGGGATGGAGGCTCTGTCTAGTAGCATGGGGCGTGTGCAACAAGTGGAAATGATTAATGGTTTGTCTCCTGTCTGTACATCTCTCTGTTGTGTCTTTAAAACCAATTAACATAGGCCATTTTCAATTTTAAAACACTCTCAATATTTCTGATGCTGTCCGTATGCATGTCGATGTATTGACATATGAATTGATTCTGATACAGTTTTCATGTTAAAGAATCAAAAACTATGCCAATTAATGCAGATTCGATGATCATTTTGATTTATGACCCAATTATTCCCACCCACCTCCCCCCCTCTCTCTCTCTCTCTTGCTATTTTAGGTTATAATCACATGAAGGAGGAATTAAAGAAATTCCTTGGCAGCTTTGCAAGCAAGGGAAAGGTATGTAGGTGTGGATTTTGACAGTGACTTTGTATTCCTCTTTGATGTGTATGCCCTGCAGGGTGCAGACAGCTAGAGTGCATGATGTAATATTGATGATATGTCTCTGTCTCCTAGCTCACGTGATCACTCTCACTCTCTTATTCTCTCATTCCTTATCAGGTTGTACGACCACGTGACATTACTGATTTCTTTGGCGAGTTGGAGAACCAAAAGAGACAAAGGTTGGAGTATGGAGATGGCATTCCGCCAGACAGCTGCTAGCAAAAGAACTCCTTTACTTAAATATACTATGCACATGCACTTGACCGCATAATGATGGCTCTATGTGACGCATTATTTCGCTCCCACACTCTTTGTTTGGAAACCATTATTAATTCTATTTGTACATCTCCAAATTGTCTTAAGGCGTTTCTGTTTGCAGACAAACTAATAAGCTATTTGGTGAAATACATCTTCAAGTATCCTATTATGACACAGGATTGTATTCATGAATGATGTAGTGTTAATAATTGGATTCATAGGCGTGGCTTGTTTAACTTTGAAGTCACCGCATAGTAAATCATCACACAGCCCGCAGTAGATCCTACTCTTTCTTTCTTGCCTTTTTACGCCTCTCTTCTCTCGTCCTTCTCTTCCTCTCGTTATGTCCTCCGAGTCCAGAGGAAGATGTGTGGAGATGTTCCTTCTTTCGTTTATTTATTTGCTCAGTCATGGAGGAGGTGAGTATATCTGAAAGACACAGAGCCTAGTTTCTCGTTCTCCTCTCTCTCCTTCTTTCATTGTAGCTTCTCCTCCAACGGTGGTTGGCCCTCCAGTAGTTATAGAAGGAGACTCGGTAAGTCTTCACTGTGATACGGGCTCTAGTGAAGCAGTACAGTGGTTCAAGGACGGTGTCAGTGTTTCAGTCAGTAATCCTAATTTTGATACATCTGAGTCAAACATCAGTATATCATCAGCCAATGCTACAATACACTCAGGGACTTATGCTTGCTCCCTAACCTCAAACCAGTCTGAGGTCTCCACTCCATTCCAACTCACAGTTTACTGTAAGCAATGAAGTGATGAATGAATTATTACAAGTATTCCATGATTGTTATTTTTGTTATTTTTTGTACAGTATGTATGTATTTTTGTGAACTGATTATGTTGTTCTAGTTCAAGTTGTAGCTGCTTTGAATGCTTGCGCGAGATTTTTAAGATTTTTTAAACCGAAATTATGTTACACATTTTGCCCAATTATTTGTTTCTTCTTGCTACAAGCATAGCTACATGATGCTCTCATCCTTCATCAAGGCGTTATCTACATATGTTTTTTGTCATTCATTAATTTCCCTTTATATATTATTTCTTTATTTTTCTTTATTTTAGATTTCCATGGAAAGTTATCAATATGTAAAGTACGAGAAAACAACATTCAGGTTTCTCCAGTTGACTCTATGTTGTATCCTGGTCTATCATCGTACTCTGTTAGTGTTGAAAGTGACGTCTTACTCACTTGCTGTACTCCTCCCGCCATCCCTCCAGTCCACAATGTCTCGTGGATTAAAGTTGACGGTAACACTAGACCTAGTGATGGAGGGGATAGCAGTGAAGGTTGGAGTCTTCTTTTGAGTGACATTGCTGTTAATGATCGGGGGAGATATCGGTGCAGTTATGAGCATGTTGCTGCTGGTACTGTACAGTCAGAGGAGGTTGAGCTCAAAGTGGCTGTTCAAGGTTCGTTGGAATGTACTGTACATGTACATGCATACTTGTACTTGTACATATGCATTTATACTCTGAGTCAAGAAATAAAGTTTGTGGGATCAATCTAATTGACAATGGGAAACTTAATGACACATACAGTAAGAGACCAAAAGCTGAAAAGATTTTAGGAGACCTAGACCAAATATGGGAGACCTAAACTCCCTCTAGATCAAGCAGTGTTGATGCTTATATACTTGTATTAATTGTCTAACCTGAATTATCACTCTCTTTCTCTCTCTTTTCTTATATACAGGCAGTACTCCAGCCACACCAGTTGATGTTACAGTCCCACAGTCCACTGTATGCACTAAACCTGGTAACACTGTCACCATTCATTGCACTGTGTCAGGAACAGTGGGCAATGGGGATGTATCATGGAAACTAGGAGACAATACTCTCCCCTCTAATGAGAGATATTCTGTTGATCCTGTCACTAATTCTCTTACAATCACTAATGCTGCCCTCTCTGATGATGGAGTCTATAAATGTACTGCCATAAATGATTTAAATGCTGATAGTGCCACAGTCCACTTGAATATGACATGTAAGGGAGAGAGAGGGGAGAGGGAGGGAGAGAAAGAGAGAGAGAGGGGGGAGGGAGGGAGAGAAAGAGAGAGAGGTAGAGGGAGGAGGGCTTTGTTGCTAATGTATTGTGGGTAATATCCTATTACCATATCATAATTATAATGAATATAATATAATTACACTTGTATGTGCCCGTGAGACTCCCACCCTTATTTGGCCTGTTATTTATTACTGTAGCTTCCCTGTCACACACATACTGTACTCGCTGTACATATCACTCTCTCTTTATTCCCTCTCTGTACATCTACACATGTTTGTATACTCATGCCACTTGCTGCACTTTGCAAAACTGCTCTGTTGTGTATTTACTAATAGTAAACAGTGCTAATTATTATTATTCTTATTGTGTTGTGCAATTAGTAAACACAGTCCCACACACATAGCACTTGTACATACACCACCACACACTGAGAATGCTCATTATCTTATCATTATGTTCCAGTTACCTCTCCTACCTGTCTATAAGGCATACATGTATACATTTATGTGTTGAGTATTATTGTATGAGTATAAGTACATTAATGTGTTGAGTATTATTGTATTATAGTAAGTGGATTAATGAGTGTATGTGTGGGTTTATGTTGTCATCTTGTTTGTGTCTTGTTTGCACTTACCACTCCTCAATCTGGTCTGATAATTATTGGAATGAATGCAAGGGGTATAGGAATGGAATATTGATTAGATTATGGAATAGAATACGGTATAGGAATGGAATATGGGAAGGTGGATTTAACTTATTTTTATTCTTTTTGTACAGGCATTCATTCAGTTCATGTTTCTCCGTCTTTTGTCAGCACTGGCCTTGGAACTAGCAAAACATTAGCCTGTTCTAGTAACCATGACGATAGCTTAGCCACACCCACTTATTTCTGGTTCACCCCTCAGGGAATTGAAGTACAGGGTCCCGAGTTGGTATTGAATAATTTGCAATACTCAGACGCCGGGAGCTATAACTGTACCGCTAGCAGTCCTAATTCTTTACCTGTGTCGTCACTCGTTAGTCTCACTGTTTTGGGTCCTCCTTTAGTTAAAATAACCGCTTTCCCTAATAGAGAGGCACGTCTCTACAGGCCCCTCACCCTTCATTGCAGTGTTAATGTATCTATACCTGATCAGGAGATAGAGTGGAGCAAAGAGAACAGTACTGATAAGAACTTCATTTCCTCTGAGTCATTCAATTCTAATATACTAACAATACGTAACTTCAGTGTCTCTGATGTAGGGGTCTATCATTGCTCGTATACTAGTGACACTTATAGAGAAGTGAAGAATTCTGTTCATGTCGTGTTGACTAATAAGATTTATCCCAAGTTTGACATTATTTCTCGAACTGGCATCGTTAATGAAATCTTGATTGTTACATGCGAGTTTCTTGGCGGAATCAGCAGCGATGGAACGTTGACTGTGTCTTGGTTTAAAGGAGGGAGCCCCCTGAGGTCTTCAAGGAATGTTACTGTCTCTAATGGAGTCGTTCAAGGAGGTGTGGCCAGTTTGACAATAAATTCGGTAAAAATGTCAGACGAGGGAAGTTACTCTTGTCTTGCTAGCGACGGAGTCCACGAGTTCAACGAAACCTTTGAAATCATTGTTAACGGTTAGTTAATAACATATTTATTAATCTATAATAATTAATGGATGCTTATTGACACTTTATTTATTTGTTTATTTTCCACTTAGTTCCAGGATCATTTTTGGAAGTCCCTCCCAGCAGTGTACAGTATATGGAGGGTGAGTACCTCTACTTGGAGTGTCGGGTTGCGGGGAAACCTCTTCCTAAAGTTACGTGGCTCAAAGAACTCTCTCACCTTGAGTCTGATGACCGTATAATTGTAGACAGCAATGGATCTCTAGTCATTACCAGCATTGTCATGTCTGATGCTGGAGATTATTTGTGTTTTTTTGACAGTCCTGATGGCGTAAAAGAACACAGTACAGTCACCATTAAAGTGTCTCCACGTCAGGCCACACCTACCGCTCTTACCGGAGATGATACGATATGTGAGTTAATGATATTCACGAGGCTGTTTATGTTATTCATGAGTTTTGGTTCAATTGTGCGGTTTTATTAAGTGTCATAAATTAATTAATTGATCTCAGAGTATTTATTTTGACCTTTTCTCCTTTCCTATTAGTGGGTTTGGAACAGAATCTCTTCATATCGATTGTTTTAGCTGTCGTCGGTGTCATATTCATAATACTCATTGTCCTCCTTCTTTGTTGTACTCTTTGCTATGTTAAATGTCGGAGTCGAGAGCGTAGCACCAACGGACACCAAAAGGCCGTCTTGGAGACAGTTTCCTTTGAGCGTAGACCATCTCTTCGTGGTTCCTTGAGAAAGGACAATAGCGGGATATTACAGCAGAATCCATCCGACTTATCGAGTCTGTGGACGTTCACTACTGATAATTCAAACTCAGTCCCAATGACTGCTGTCTCAAGCAGTGTGGCAGTCTCACCTGGTCCTCCTGTCCCCTCTCCTATCCCTCCTCCTCCCGATGGACCCACTGCTAGTCTTGCAACTGAGCTCAATTTACCTCACGGGATCAGTAGCTTCCCACGTCACAAATTAATGGTATGTACAGTACACAGCTACTTATCCCATCTTTGTAATCCTATTGGTATAATAGCATTAGTCTTAGTTATTGCTTCATATTGTTGCCTTGTAGCTATAATCAAGAGTAATAATACCCTATTATAATTATTATTACTCTTATTTATTATTATTATTTACTCTTGCTATTATTAGTGATGTTATTTTTATTTGCTGTTTGTCTGTTGGAATGGTTGATATTTCCTGTATTTGTGATACGGTCTCTTTGTCCAATTAGACTAGTTAAATGATATGGCAAAGTCGGTGTAATCCCTACTGTAACCTGAAAGTCATTCCATTACATTTAATTCAATTAAGTTTATATTATTATATATTAGCACTTGGATTTAGGTTTCACACTTCTTGTCTAGACATTTGACTGCTAACAGAGCAGCATTTATTTTGAGATGTTAATTTTCTGAGATATGAGCATTTAAAAATAAGCACGATGAATTCAATACCCAGTATAATACTATACTACATAGTACATACACGTACATGTTCTTATGTTGTGTAGCAAATTTGAGCTGATTCCGATCAAAATTGACTTTTTAATTAATTTTTAAAGTTGCCCCAAAGCCTTGTTGTACATGTACTGTATTGTAGTGCTTGTCAGCTCATGAAGCTCATGCTGTTTAGCTCACTTAGCATGCTTTGTAGCAAACCCTGTGGATGTACATCATCTTTTCTTTTCCCCTCTCTCTCCTCCTCCTTTTTCTCTACAGTTAAGTGGTGACATCATGGGCGAGGGTGAGTTTGGACCAGTTGTTAAAGCAATAGCTCGACACATCACAGAAGATTCTAGCGAGACTCTCGTGGCAGTCAAAGTGTTAATGTCCAGAGAAGGGGAAGAGGCTCTGTGGCCATCACTCATGGACTTTTCTAATCAAATGAGACTCTCGTCTCCATTTATTTCTAAGATACTCGGAATATGCGCTGATGCTGAGCCCTACTACGTCATATACGAGTATTTGGACAGAGTAAGTGATGCAAGTTTAAGCTTTTAAGTTTTTATGCCTCTCCTCTCTCTTCCCTCCTCTTCTCTCCATTCTCTCTCTTCATAGGGTGATCTCAAGAATTTTTTATTTGCTTCTCATCCCAGCCCTCACTCTGAGCCTATGCTAACTCAGTCCGACCTACTCCATTTTGTATCACAGATAGCCGAAGGCATGCGTTACCTTTATTCGCAGCAGATTATACACGGAGACCTCGCGACTCGTAACTGTCTCATCAGCTCAAATTTCTCTGTCAAAATTGCCGACCTCGGCATAGGTCATGACCTCTACGAGCAGGATTACTATGACAATGGGTCCCAACTCCTCCCCATTCGATGGATGGCACCTGAACTCCTCAAGGATTCAAACATGGGCCCCGCCTTCTCCCTTGCTAGTGATATTTGGTCGTTTGGAGTTTTCTGTTGGGAGGTGTTTTCTTATGCTCAGCAGCCTTACGAGGGGCTATCTGACGAGCAGGTTCTTAGACTAGTACCCAGTGGGCATTTATTGAGCTTGCCAGAGGAAGGAATGCCAGCTCTTCTTTATTCCTTGTTGATGGATTGTTGGCAGTTTGATCCACTCCAACGTCCATTGTTCACTGAGATAGCACCAGCTGTTAGGGGCATTGATGTAGACTGAGTCTTGTTTCATTGACTTTAATAGCTACATCTCTTTCATTTCTTAACCAATCTTATACTCTCTTTGTGAAAAGGATAGTGTTTCTTCTCTGCTCAACACACTTTTTTCCTCTTCCCTTTCTGCATTACTTTTAATGACTAGTGTCTCTACAAGCATATTATTATTATTATTATTATTATTATTATTATTATTATTATTATTATCATTGTTGTTTTTTATTTTTATTATCATTGTTGCACCTCAGAGAAAGTTTTATTTATTTTTCGATATATCTATTTATCAAAAATAAAACAATACATACAGAAATAACTCTATAATTCAGTTTGTATAATTGTTCCTTGTTTATAAGATTTAGTAACTGGACTACTTGTCACTCCTGTATTACTGCTACTGGACTTAAGTTCACCAATTCTTCTACTACTAGTATCATCAACTCTTGACTTCAAATCTTTAAATGCCACCTATTCACATCATGCGGTTTGTGTGTGCATTATAGTTTCATACTCACTGACCATAACAAGCATGCGGAGTGCTGCAATCTCTATGCCTTCCTGAGGCTGTGAGTTACCATCAGTCATTTCCATTGCATCCAGTCTCTTTGATATGTCTAATAACTGCATAGAGAGAGAATCATTTTTCCACAAGTTCATTGTGTATAGATTTTTATTTCGTACTGTTGATAGTTTCATAACATCTTCTAGCGTATAATTTTTGTCTTGTTTTTCTTTTTTATTTGCATCTTTCTTTGCATTTAAAGGAGTTGTGGGTTTATCATCTTTCAGTGTATCATCTATAAAATATCAATTTAACATTGAATGGTATCACCTCATCAAACCATTATTCTCCTTTATATGTTCAAGGAAACTTTTAATGTTTGGTGGCTCTTTTAACTCCACTTCATCTGACACAGTGCCCTGCATTGATCAGTTAAAATAATACAAAATACATACCTAATAGCACATACTGGCAAGTCCTTGTTTTCGTTTGCATTTGCTTCTAACATTTGAGCTGCTGAGAGTGACTAGAAGAAAAATATCTTTAAAATCACTTAAGTTCAGGGTTTCCCACTAAATTTTGGCATAATACCAAGAAAAGTTCTCCATTTTATGTATTTCTTAAATGTTGTGTAGTAAGATTGAGCTGAGTCCAACCAAAATTTGGGTTTTTTACAAATTTTTAAAATTGCTCCAAAATCAGCTGTACTATAGTACAGGGATTTTGGCCAAGTTTCACCAAAAATGAAAAGGAGAGAACTCTACAATTTTATAATTTTTTCTAATACATAAACATGTTTTTATGTTGCATAGAAAGTTTGAGTTGATTCTGATCAAATTTAGACTTTTTACGAATTTTTTAAGTTGCTCAAAAATCGGGCCAAAGTCCCTGTACTATAGTACAGGGATTTTGGCCAAATTTCGCCAAAAATAAAAAGTAGAAAATTCTCAATTTTTATATTTTTTTCTAATGCATAAACATGTTTTTATATTGTGTAGGAAGTTTGAGCTGATTTCGATCAAGTTTGGATTTTTTACAAATTTTTAAAGTTGCTCAAAAATCGGGCCAAAGTCCCTGTACTATAGTACAGGGATTTTGGTCAAATTTTGCCAAAAATGACAAGAAAAGAATTCTCTATTTTTATAATTTATTCTGATACATATACATGTTCTTATGTTGTGTAGCAAGTTTGAGTAGATTTCAATTAAGTTTGGATTTTGTATGAATTTTTAAAGTTGTCCCAAACCATATACTGTATTGTAGTACTTGTTAGCTCATTAAGCATGCTTTATGGGAAGGAAACCCTATTCAAATATTATGGCTTACTTTAACAAGCTCCAATTTCTCTGACTCAAGTCTATCAAGACGTTTCTCTAATTCTTTCACATAAGCGTTAGCTTCATTTATATACATAATAACACATGCTCAAAACTCATCCTTTCTTACTTGTTTCACTGCTGTTGCTTTCTCCTTTTGATGGAGTTGGTTCTACTATCTTTGGTGACTCATCTTTAAGCTCATTCGCTCCAGCATGACCAGTATACGCAGGAGGATCTTCTAGTACTTTATTTAAATGGCCAGCACAAGCAGCATTAGCTGCATATGTCTCCACTTGCCCTGTCTCTAGTTTTGCAGCTGGAGTATTTCCTGATTCATCTCCCTCTTTTTTTGCAGGTGCCATCGATGACATTTGGTTTAGGAAGAGACATAAATCTCTCAGCTCTGCATTTTCTTGCGATAGTTTCTGAAGGTTTTCCTAAACTTATATTAAAATTGATGTCAAATTAACAGATTTACCTGTAAGACTGTCATTTTATTTTCGAATTCTAGTACTTGGTTCCGGAGAAGAGAAGCTATGTATCTACCAAAGCTCTGCCATTCATGGGCCAACCTCCTGCCCTTCTTTCTCTCGTCGTCAAGAAAGCAACACAAATCCCTTAGCTCCTGGTTTTCTTTGACTAACTATAATGATAATAAAAACCAAACAGAAGGATCATAAGCTTTATTTTACCTCAATTTCTTTTGATTGTTGGCTTGGCTCCATTTTTGGGGTGCGGCTGGGCTTGCAGCAGCAAGGGCGGGGCTGGATTGCTTATTCATCAATTCACGTGCCGGAGATATAAAATAATTCTAAAAGGGTCATCGCTTTACTTTTCTTGTTGAAACTTTGTCCATTCTAAAATGAAGGCTCTAGTGATCCTGTGCGCTTTGCTAGTGGTGAATTTTTCTCAAGCACAACGCCGATGCATCGAGTCTCCTCCCAAGTGGTTCGGCTATTTCAGAGAGGTACTAACATAATCACTTCCTATTAAATCAATTTTAATTTTAATTTTTACAAAGGTGAACTATGATGCCTCTCCAGATGAGACTGCATTCCGATATGCAAACATCAGCTATGACAGGGATTTGATGAAAATTGAATTGCATGAGTTTGAAAGGAGGGAAGGAGACAGGAGGTTTGACAGAAGAACATACCTTGCTCTCTTCCAAGAAGTAATGTCATCCAAAGCTAAACTAGTAAATTATTCCTGTGTACTATTCTACTCCAATAGAAAATTGCTTATATTGTAGAGTCTGGTCAATGCCGAAAGGAGTCGATGAACGAAACAAGGTTTCCTGATTTCGGAGTCCCCGAGGATGCAACATTCTATGGTTTTGATTACCTTGGATCTTCCATTCCTAATTATGGAGTTGGTGTGGATCAGTTCCACTTTCGCCGATCCGAAGATGAAAGGAGTGGAGACTACCATGGGAGTTATGCTCCAGTAGGTACTGAGGCACAGTCCTGTGTTCCTATTCTCAGCTCTTTTGTTAATGAGGAAACTCCAGGCCCACCACCATCCCGTTCTACTAGGAACATACACACAACGTATGCTATATATTATTATTATTATTATTATTATTATTATTATTATTATTATTATTATTATGGTCTTTAATTTGTTTTTTTTTTTATTTATGCAGATACTTCAATCTTACAACAACATTGCCAGTGGGTGCTTTTAGAATTCCTCCTTCATGTGAACAATAAAGACTAATACAATAAACCAAGCTGAATTATAGTTACCATGCTAAAATATGGACATTGCCTGTATTATAGGCTAGCTACGACTGGCATTTTAATTCCACCCTCTTTTTAAAAACTTTTGCTAATTTTTAATGTCACCAAGCATGTGATTCTGCTTTTACAAAATTACTGCTTTAATGTGAAAATTCAGTGCTCATGGGACTACAATAAATATTTTATAAGATCATATGATTCTTCTGATCTTGCATGATTTTGACCAAACCTGGTAGTCTAAATATTGAGAATCACATGCTAAACATAATTATCATTAAACAGATTGTGATGGATTAGAGTATGAATTTTATTAAAAAGAGAAGCGAGGTCACAGAGTCAAGATGAAGTGTCTCTTTCTTGTAGCAACTCTTTTTGTAGTAGTCCTGTCTCAAACTCCACAGAGAAGATGCCGTGAGGCTCCTTATAAGTTTTCTGGTTCATTCAAGGAGGCAAGATAAACTTGAGTATTAAAAAATCAGTTCCATATTATTTTAGGTTAACTATGATGCTAGACCTGGTGAGGTCTCATTCCGTTTTGCCAATATTTCCTACAGCAGGACTGAGATGAAAATAAAAGTTGAAATGTTTGAGAGACAAGAAGGAGGCAGGGATTTTGTCACTGAAACAGATCTCCTCCTGTTTACTGAAGTAAATACTGATAGATCTAAACCTGCAAAATGTTTAAACACACTCATTACTCATTGTATCATTAGAGAACCCGCTATCGTGTGTATGAGGGTCATTGCACTAAATCCGAGATCGAATCTACAGAATCATTCCCAGATTTTGGAATACCAGAAAATGCTACCTTTTTTGGTTCTGACTACCTTGGAGCTGAAGGACCTAACCTTGGCGTGCTTGTTGATAACTTTTATCACAGAGATGGGGAAGGAGGAGATTATCACGGAAGTTTTGCACCTGTTGGGTTTACTGGAACTGTCTGCTGGCCAGTTGTTGAGAGTTTTGTTCGTAGGACTCCACCTCGCTCCCCTAGGCCTACATCTACCAATGTTGCTTATGAGTACGTTTTAGATCTTCATGATAATTATCATTAATTATGTTTTAGATTTATGAATTTGTCAACTACTCTTGCTGAAGATGCTTTTGAAATACCTAAAGAGTGCGAGACGCCACCACCACCACCAATCATTAGGGGACGCAATGTTCTTTAAAAATATTCTACTGTAAAAAATGCTGCACAAGAACAAATTATAGACTGAATGCAATTAGAAATGTGTTACATGCTGGCATTATTATTGTTACCTCAATTTTCATTTTTCGCTATTATTAAAACATTATAATATTCACGATCGATATGCAAATTTAAGCCTAGTAGGCGTGGTTTACTCTAGCGCAGAAAATTGCGGACAAGATGAAGTGTGTTGCTCTTCTCTCTCTCTTGCTTGTAGCTGTTGTCTATGCACAGGAGGACGGATATAGATGTGGTATGTTAGTATACTTCACTTAATATCTCTTTAATAATATCTCTTTAATAACATTTATTCTTTAATTGCAGTAACTCCACCAAGGTGGAGGGGAACCTTCAGAGAGGTAGACAATGCAGGACACTGATGCATTTTCACTATATAAATTTATTTTAGATTGATTATGATAGTGGGTTTGGACGTTTTGGTAATGTAAGTTATGACCAGTATTTGGAGGCCATCAGTATAACTGAAGTTGAACGCAGCCCTGGTGGGGGGTCACGCTTTGAAGCTATTTTGGAGGTTTTCTTATTCAAAGAGGTAACTACTATCCAGTTATGTAATAGAATAGTTTTTATGAATATATTATGCATAGAGAAAATCCTACCGTGTTGATCTCCGAACTAGGCAGTGCGAAGAGAGGGATCTAACTGATGAGTTCAGGCCATTTGGAGTTACCACAGACACAGAGTTAAATGGAGTCAACTACATTGGAGCTGAGATTACTGGACTTGGAGTCAAAGTTGATGAGTACTATCGTCCTGATAGGATCCGTAAGAGTATCAAGATAGCAATATAAAGTTCATTTTTGTTTAAAGGTGGGGATTTCTCTGGCAGTTTTGCTCCCTTTGGTCGTGAGTGTATTCCAGTTCTTGAATCATATGTCCACAGTGCTCGTGGACCTCCTCCAGCCTCACGTTCTGTTAACATTGCCCGCCAGTATGTATAATAATGCATCTTCAATTTATTAAAAATTTTCTTATAATAGGTTTTTAAACATTGCCCCTGTGAGCTCCTTCCCACCAGACACATTTATGAAACCTCCAGAGTGCCCATGAAGGAAATCTTTAAGGAACAACTTAGCTGAACATTAGTTTTTCACACCTTTAGTTGCTGTTGTTATTGGCTGTAGCTGCATGTTATGCACGTACTTCACATGCTATGGTCTTGTGACCGATGAAATTATTTGCTTTAGAATGAATCCTTTTGTCAAAAGCTATACAAGTCAGCAGTTGATTAATTTACGCAATGAATATTATTGTAGTTACAATGGTATTAAAATTCATTTTTCTGGAATGGCCAGATTTTCCATATTGCACTTATTAACAACAAATTCTTGATTGTTTAACACTGTTATTATTTAAAAAGTTAGCACTACATTGATAGCATGAATAGCAATTTTAGCTAGTAAACATGGGCTGTAAGCCTAAACCTATGATAGCAAAGCTTTAATTAGAGGAAGCTAATAGTTTCTGACTAGGACTGGTTCAGCTAGCGGAGCCTACGCAACTAGTAGGGATATCAAATGCTCCTGGTGGCCAAGTGGTGACTGCTGTGATATTCAAGAACCTACACACAATTTAAGATAAATACTGTGAAAGTAAAAAGCAGTTTGCTTACTCATAGTGGACATTATATTGCTCAGAATAAGGTCCCCTCAAGTTCACAAAAGCTTCAAGCAGTGGTACACACTGAAACTCAGAAGTTCCAATTGGAGCATAGCTAGCAAAGTATCGGCCACCACCTATATATAGATTAAAAATCATAAAATGGTATTGTAATAATTATTAATGGTATTCGTACTCTCAAATTGTTCTCCGAATTGATCAACTTCAACTCCAAGACCTCCCACTTCAGCTCCAAGAAAGTCGTTGCCATAGTACTGAGCACTAGTGAGAACGCCGTAGTGGTAGAATGTCTCGTTAATTTCCCTCTTTGTGCACAAATCCCTCTCCACACGATACTCTATTTTCTATTAAATATCTCATACATAACTGACAAGCAATCCAATGCATACCTCATTGTAAAAGTAAAGTTTGAAAATTCTCTCTGGTCTCTCTCCTTCTCTCTCTTCACGCTCTTCAATCTTGATACGCTCACGAATTGCATCGTAGCTCACTGCTGCAAATCGATAGGATATGTCACCAGGGCCTGCATCAAAGTTTGTCTGTAGGAATCATAATAATAAACACACTCAATTCATTATATAAAGCAGAGTAGATCTGTACCTCTCTATAATAGCCAGTCCAACCATTTGGTGTGTACACTAAATGTGTATGGGGATAGTTTAGATCAATGATAATGCTTAAAATTGTATTAAAAACTCACAGCATCTCCTCTGTTGTGGCTGTGCATTAGCTACAGCTACGAAAAGTACTAGAGCTATAACAGCGAGCTTCATGCTTCTTTTTTGCTGGTTCTCTTTCTCTGTGTGATCGCCACGAAACGAGAGGGTCTTGTGAGCAAAATCTTGTGAATTATATTAATAAAAGTTATTAAAAAATTATTATTCAAACAGTAAACCATGAATACAGTTTCTTCAATCTCTTCACAGTAGCTGCATTGATTGGATGTTCACACAAGCAAAAGGATAAGAGGATTCTTTTATCGTGACTATTGTCTCCTTGCAACTTTATCTCTACACAACCAAATCCCAAAACCAACAATGAACGCTGACAGGAACAAAAGAACAAAAATCTATAGAAACTTATACATTAACAAACATTATTTGCACACTATAATACTGACAATGACTGATATCACAGAGTAAACACGTGTTGGTGCAATACCATGTATATGCACTATAAATTGCACAGTAAAGAGACAGTAGCTATCATTTGTTCCTCTAAAAATAAAAGAGAGAGAGAGGGAATATTATACAATGATATAGAAATGCTGCACTTGTTTGTAGCTTCTAAGCGAAGATAATACTGAGGAGTTCCTGGTATGTTGCTCCAATATTCAGACCACCTTTAATTCAATGTATACAATAATTGAGAGTGTCATTCTAAACCTTATCCCATTCCTGCTTGTCTCAAAAGCCGTTCCATTGCTTTTTTCATCTAGCGAAGTCCACAATAACAATTCACTACAATATAAAACAAGATAATGTAGATAATATTTGTTGCCCTATGATTGTGATCCTCACATGTTACTCTGAGAAAAGGCAGCCATATTTTCCCTGCTAGTTCCACCAGCAATTGCAAGTAGATTGTATTTGCCTGTGTATTTCTCATTCAAACCGGTCACAGAGTCTTTTAGCTTAAAAACTGGATAAAACTCTACCAAGAGCTCATGCACGCATAAAGGTACGGCTAGGCTAACCATTATTATAATAAAGGCAGTTATCAGGGTCTGATAGATCACAGTAATGATCTTGATCTCTAGTTGATTCGAGATGATCGTAAATCAGTGATAAACCAGGAGGACAACCAACTCTAACTGACAAATGAAATATTCCCTATACAGTATAAATAGATCTCACGATAAAATTTAATAATATTTTACTGGTACAAATATTTGTTCTTGCAGTTTTTCTTGTGCACAAAACATTTCAGATCCTAAAGTCTTTAACACGACCCTTGTCTTGAACAATGTTTCTCCAGACATTACTTGCTGTGCTTCTTCATATTGCAACCATTCTCTCAGTCTCACCTTTTATAAAATTGATAACATTAAGTAATACTAAGAATCACTACTTATAAAAAATTTCGAACCTTTACTAGTTTAGAATTTGTCATTGGAGACCAAGATGAAATGAGTGTAGTTTGGATGACATTAGGAGGACTGCTTGTTAGTGAAAAGAACAGAGATGTTTTATCTATAAAGGCAAATACACAATCAAAATTAGCAAAAATACTTTTACTATGATACCAAAATTATTGAGGAAATACTCGACCGTGAACTCAAAACTGTCACCACGAGACAAGTATACAACAAGTGGTAGCTCACTGATCTGACTAGAACAGTTTGAATATGAGCGAGTGTACTTGCCAAACTGGTCAGTCAGGTTTTCATCGATTACGAAACTAGTCCGAGTGTATTTTGTACATATTGGAGACTGAATCAGAGCACTGGTGAATGGGCACGGGGGAGATTTAGTGAAGTTATTAATCAGTCGATGGTGAGGTGATAGAGACTGAGGCGATTGAAAGAGTGATGATGGATCATGAGTCAAAGAGAAATTGACAACTGCTTCTTCAAACATTGAGAACAGAGGAATAGGAATGGAAATATTGGAATGAGTTTGCTTTAATAATAATAATAATCAAAGTTGTTGATTTTTGATATCATTACTTACCATTACAAAGTCGTTGTATTGATCCCAGTAAATGCTTGAAATATTCATCAAGGAAATAGAATATAAATTAAGAATAAACTCAAGTGCACGTGAAGGATAAATTAGAAAGACTTCTTTGCTCTCCGTCATTCCAAACCAAATTTTGTAACTATCCTAAGTAGACATGAAGCACCAATTACTGGAGGAACAATCATACATGATTTGGATCAGAAGTAAATCAGAACATGTGCACATCAAAAATATTATAAAATAAATAATATATATAAAATATATAAAATATAAATAAATAAATAATATATAATATATATAAATAATATTATAAAATCACCCCCAATTTTTATTACATTTTTTGATACGTATTGATGTACTTATGCTGTGTAAAAAGTTTGAGCTAATTCCGAGCTTAAATTTTTGAGTTATGGCCATTTGAAAAAATTGGCCAAAATCTGAAAAATACCCTGTACTATAGCCCATGGTTTTTTCCAAAAAATGGCTCCAAAATCACCCCCAAATTTTATTACATTTTCTGATACATATTGATGTACTTATGCTGTGTAGAAAGTTTGAGCTGATTCCGAGCTCAATTTTTCAAGTTATGACCATTTTTAATAAGAAGCAAATTTGCAAAGCCTTAACATCAGTGACTAAACTCAATGGTTCCATTGTCACAAAATCCGTGACAAGCAAAAACCATTTGTTTCCATTGTCACTAGATTTTTGAGTAACTTAAAAAAAATTTTTTAAATTAATTTTGATTATTGGAATGAGCTCAAAGTTGCTACATAAGAACATGTAAGCTAACTCACTTGAATGCTGTCATTTCTTGTGAAGAATACATACTGTCCTTTATCTTCAAATAAACTGAAATTAGTTACAATGATTCCAGGAGGAAAAGATATGAAATAGAAGATCCCTTTATTACTTAAACTGAGTTATAAGAGAAGGGAGAGAGAGCATTTAAAACTATTAAATTCCACCATACCTATACAGCATTCCATTTCCAATTACAAATACTCCCATTGCAAAACTAGAATAAACACTCAAAGGAACAAAATCAACGCCATCGGACCTGGCACATGAAATATTCTTCAGGGGGTTCCAGTAAAGGACTGTATTATTAAATGAAGAGTTGCTATGCAACGGAATACAAGGAGGAAGCTGTATTAGGTCAGTCTGATTTGCATTATCTATCAGAAAATCCCAACACCTTGCATCACTGAGAAACAAGTTTAACAAGATAAAAGATGACACCTTCATTTCTTTATATACCTGCTTCCATCAATGGTAACTGAAATATCAGTTAATGTGATCGTCTTGACTGATATACAGGACAAGTTTGTACTTTGATCCACGGACACTACCCACGTCCCATTATCTAACAATCGATTCACTCTCGTTACTAGGTGTCTCCCAGAAACTGAGGTTAATCTCTTCCAAGAGGGCGTCTGCTGTATGTGCAAGATTGGGCTAACATTGACCGGTAAAATTAACTGCAAAAAAAAAGAAAAAAATCATTATTCGAGGCTAATACTGCAATAATACTCACTGGTCTTTTCAATGGCACAATGTCAGTCTCATTCCAGCATTGGACTGAGAGATGGAAGTGGGTTTGGTTTACAAAAGTTGTTCTAAAGTAGCAGCTCTCTCCAACTAGTTCTTGTCCAGCAGTTAGGATCCTGCAGTATAAGAATGGGGCTACATTAAACAGCAATAAAATGAACAAGTTTCTCTTGTAAGCTGACAAAATGGAGTACAGTACAAAGAACATGACAGCTGGAGAGGATAGTGAATTTAATTTTGTGACGTCATTTTACATCTAGGGTGTGGCTCAAAATTTGCTGACGAGACTATGGCTACACTAACACCACTGGAAGTGAGAATCGACTTCATTTTCCTTCTCCCTCCTGAGCTTGTGATTGGAATATTAGTACACCTACCTATAGCTGACATCCTCAGGTGCTTAAGAGTATCCTCAGTGTGGCATGAAAGGATAACAGAGGCGACATCTTTCTGGAAAGGACCAGCTCTCAGATCTCTCGGAGTATCAGACTATGTTGTACTCCAATCCTCTCGTCATTACAAGACTTGTAAAGACTTAGCTGTGAGAGTACACAATAATCGTCGATACATACAACTCTCCAGCCCAGAGGCTAAGCAGATGTCAAAGATCTACCTCAATCACTACTTTCAGTGCAATTACTTTAAGTATGGCGTACTAGTGGGCACAATGTATGAAGATTTCGTCCCTATCTTTACCTCTGTCTCTACTATGATCCCCACTACTGGTCTATTAAAGCAGACACATTCTTTTCTACCAGCATTGCAAGAATCAGCCCATCGTGTTGTATGGTGTAGTCTCTATTGCGATTACATTCTGCTGGCTAGTGCGAATGGCCGTTGGCGTGGGTTTAATCTAGTGACAGGAGAGGCTCTGCTCTCGTGGCAAGGACCAACTCTTTACGATCCAGAGCAAATATTCTGCTGCTGTCAAGACTGCTATCTTGTTGGCCTAGGGAAGATGATAGTTAATCGACATCAAGTCAATTTAGAGGGTAAAGCAATGTACTGGGAACTTCAGCTCTTACGAATCGGACGTGGGCATGTGAGACCAACTGTATCTCAAGTGAGAATTGATATTACATTACCAGGCAATTCCATACCTGGGAATTCAGTATTGATGCAATATTGCAAATCCATAGGATTGATATCAAAAAGCAAAGATAAAGATTCTAGCCATTTTTGTCGGTCTCATTGGCTTGTACTGCAGTGTGGGAGCTCCTTATGTATTCATCAAGTAGCAAGTAGCAATCATCAGGAAACTGTATCAGCTGTTCCTCTGATTGATTTGAATCACTCAATCTCTGAAACATTTCTCATCGACAAGCATCATTCTACGCCATTTGTTCTCCCATTTGATCAATCTCTATTGGCACTTGCCACCAATGGCAAGGTTCAAGTTTGGACTTTAAATGATTTCAAATGTGTAAGTAGTTTTAGACTCCAGTCACTCCAAGATGGAGTTCAGATCAGCATCCTTGGAATTGGTCATGTTTACATCGTAATTGGTCATGGCTCTGTAAAAGGAAAAGTTCAAATTCTTTCTACTTACACAGGAGAAGTGATCTTTAGTGTGCATGGTTTCTCTGGTCTAGGAGAGGCATCAACAATCGGTATCCCTCCTCCTTATTTCACCTTTCTTGGACTCACAGATGAAGAATGGCTGAACAGAGTAGACATATTACCTAATCCACACCTTCCTAATGTACTGTACTGGGACAAGATGAAACACTGTGTCTTTGGGATTACACTCAGTCACGAAGATGAGAGAAGGACAGACGGCCAGATGATTGCAAATGTTGAAACCTCTAGCAACAGTATTATTGATAAGTTTAAAAACTTTATTAAAAGATATTAGCAATTCACCCACGTGCTATCATGTGCTTGTATCAGCCACGCCTTTTTGGGGGAAGTGGTTTTGAATAACAATGAAGCCCCTACTGACACTTCTGCATCTTCTTTCTGTGTCCAGTTCACTTGATATCAATGATGAAAAGACTTGCAATCCGTCATCATCCCGTCTCTCTGTCCTCTTCCTTCACTCCATGTTCCCTTCTCACTATTATCCACTAATATCACTTGGGGCTGAGCTTGTATCCAGAGGCCACAAGGTCACATCATTTGGAGTGACTATTGAAGGATTTGAGCACATACCTAGCCTCATTAGGTCTTATGGTATAAATTACATAGAGGGCATTAAAATGAAAAGGGACATATATGATGCTTACATTAGACATACTCAAGGAACCAATATCACTGGGAATGTATTCTCTATTGTGTCCGATATACGCAATGGGATATTTCAAGAAAGAGACTATCTCTCAAGAATGGGAAAAGCAATACAGACCAAGTTAAATAGCAGTCACTATGATTATATCATCGGTGAACATGCAACCATGGCTTTAATCTATCATGTCCACAAAATATGGAAGACAGACAACATAATGCTTGTGATGCTTATAGTTGGTTTGATTCCACAGTACATCATTCCTTGGCCTTATCCTAAACCTTTTACTCCAATCACTGATAATATGTCATTTCTGGATAGATTCATTAATACTGTTCTTTATGGGCCAATGGAATACATTGCAGTTCGATTGTTTATGAAGGCACTGATTCCAGAAGGGGAGGAATCCCTCAGTGAACCAGGGCTGCATTTGATATACCAGCCAGTACTACTTACCACAGTCATTGGGTTCGAAAGACCAGTACCATCCCTACCAACACAGCACTACATAGGACCAATGCTGCTACCTAATCAGCCACCACTTGATTCCAAACTAATCTCTTGGTTAGGGGCAGATTCTGAGTCACCAGTCATATACATTAGTACTGGAACATTGACAGGAATGACTCAAGAGACGGCTGATATTATCCTCTCACTTTCTGATCAATACAGACTATTGTGGTCAAGACCTGGTCGTGATGATGTTAGAGAGAGGCCTAACACTAATCAAGTTTACATTACATCGTGGCTAGAGCAAACCTCTTTACTAAAGCATCCATCAGTCAAGCTAGCACTGCTACACTGTGGTGTCAATAGTGTCCATGAAGCTCTTTATTTTGCTGTCCCAGTTTTGTGCATACCACAAGGTGGGGATCAATTTGACATTGGTTTTAGACTAACGTCACAGAAACTTGGAATAAGCATCACTGCTAAAGAACTGACAGTTAAAAAACTAAAAGAATCAGTAGAAGCTTTGATGACAAAAAGCATTTACAGGAAAAACGTAGAGAGGACTAGTCGTCTTTTACGAGAAGGAGGTGGAGCAAAAAGAGGTGCAGATCTAGTTGAACTGTATGCTGAAGTAGGATACAGTCACGCCATGCCTCCATTTATTCGTGGTGAATGGAACTCGATAAAATATTATAACATTGATGTGTGGGTAGTAATATTGAGCATGGTAGTTTTATTATTTGGTGGCTGCAGTAAGTATTGTTGTCATTGTTACTGCTAGACACAAAAAGAATAATGTTGATTAATGCGTGGGTTGAATACCTATAGATTTCCTGGGTGCGTGGGCGGCACATCTGTCAGGCGGGGCCTGCTCCGCCTGATATGATGACTGAGTTCACACTTCGGATAAGAAAGAGAAATGAAAACTCTGGTAATCTTTCTTTTAATAATATCTTGCTCCTGTCTTCCACTAGCTATTGGATGTAGTTGTCATCCTGATTATCTGACTAAGCCCAGATCAGAAGTAATCTGTTTCGCCTACTCAAACGAGGCCTCAATCTACAAAATCAAAATTGTAGCATCACAATGCAAATGTCTCCTTGGTCAGAGCCAACGGTTTTCTTGTATAGATTTCAGACTGAATTCCAGTCAAAATGTAGTGGGTAGGGTCCGAGGATTGTTTGAATGCCAAGGCGGAGGAATGCCTCACTTGGAACTGTTCTACTCTAGCTGTCAATCAGTCATTAACAAAGCTGGTGGAAGTAAGTTGAAAATTAATGATTACAAGTGATTCCCTAATAGGAAGCATGTCTATAACTAATGATACTACTAATGTGGAGAATATTGCATGCAACAGTACAAATCAGTATGGCATTGAGAAAGATGGCTGCGAAGTGTCATACCACCCTTGCTACTACTCTGGAATTATCGAGGCCGTTTACAAAGGAAATTTGCAGGTGAAGCTTGCCAACAAAGTACTCATATATGGCAATGATTAAGTAATCAAATACCACATGTGCTTGTACTCCCCTTCACACACATAAAAGCATTATGAAATAGAAACAATATAACTATTATGTACTCTACAATGTTATTTAATCTATGCAATATAATCATTATAGGTTGGAGTGTCAGTGAATGTTAGTGGTCCTGATGTGACAACAACCTGTGGTCAGTATGGACGTGTTCTCACTGTAGGAGAGAGTTATATTGCTGGCATTGGTGGACCATGCTTCACGATTGATCCTTGGTCGACTTATAATAGTTACACTAGTGATGATATCCAACTATTGGAAGGATTGAGAGATGGAGGAAATACAAACTGTACCAAGATCACATCAACTACTGTAAGGAGCAGTGATGCAACTCACGTAAGAAGCCACACAACTCGCATAAGCAGCAATATAGCTCATACAAGCAGTGACACAACTCACACAAGCAGTAGCAGTATTAGAAGTGTGAGCAGCATTAGAATAAGTGTGAGTATTTGTTTATTAAATGGGGAGATTGTGTCTAGAGTCTGAGAGAAGCAAACAAACAAAGTGACTATTAGCGTGAAAAATGTTTAACGTCTTTTTAAATTTTCTAGACTCCTACTCCGCCTACAGTCTCATCCGGCTTATCCCAGGAAGGCTCAATCATAATAGGACTCTCTTCATTCCTTGGCCTACTGCTTGTAGTAATCATTATTGGTTTCATTATTACCATAATCATCATTATGAAGAGGAAAATGTCCAGCCAGAGAAGAGGGCGCAGGATTACAAGTGGTGTTGTAGAAATTGATGTGAGGGATGAGGAGGTGAAGATACATAATGATGAGGACATCACAAGTGATGACAAAGCCATCATTTTTAATTCTTAACAGTGACTAGAGTCTTGCTAGAGTAAATACATTCCTCCTAATTAACTTATCATTAATTATCTCACATTGTTATTGTTCAAGCAAGTCATAGGTGTACTAAGCGTGAATATCTTTATAATTATCAATATAAATTTTATCTATAACAGCAGTAAAAATTGTCTTTCAAGTTTTGATTGTAATCAACGATACTAATAATAATATTGATAAAAATTATAATTATAATCAAGGATTGTGGTAAGAAAGGAAAGATTAGTTAGGAATCACTCAAAATGTTAGTTTTGTCATCATGTTCTTTGCTTTCAAGCAGTTCTTCTGGTTCTTCTGGCTTAGTAGATATACTGGGCATAGTCTCTCCATCACTGACATCATCAACCTTCACCACAACTTCTTCCCTTGTACGGCGACACCTACCAGGAGATTTCTTTACAACAAAGACAATAATAGTAATAATGAAAGCCAGAGCAACAAGTATAAGTAAGACACCAAGAGATACCGAGACTCCAATTATGATTGCTTGACTCTGCAAGAATAACAAAAATTAATTAACATCGCAATCACTAGCTCACATTGGAGCTTGATGTCCCTCCAACACTCACATTGCAAGCTGTTGTTCCCCCATCTCTCAATCCTTCCAATAGCTCGATATCATCACTAGTGTAAGTATTATAGGATGACCAAGGACTAATAGCATAACATGCGCCACCAATCCCAACAATGTAACTCTCTCCTACATTGAGAACACACTGACCAGAAGACACACAAGTTATTGAATGAGGACCGCTAGTGTTAAATAAAGCTCCAACCTGCAAGAATATATGACCAACAAGTTATCAAAATGTGTGTGTGTGTGTGATCATTCTGTGAATTACCTGAATGCTTCCTTTGTAAACTTCTTCAACAACCGCTGTATAGTAACATGGATCATGTGTCACTGCACAGCCATAATCCTCAGGAGAATATGAAATATTTACACACGAAACAGTCTCTGGAGTAACTGTGCTATTAATGATGGAGGCATTGCCTAATGTGTATTTTATAATAAATATTTTTAAATATATAAACTTTAGGCATCTTATTTATTAATATACAATAGGACTCACTGATCCCGAGGTTATTGATGATGCTATTACAGTCCTTGTAATATATACCATTTGAGCCACTGCAGTCAAACAATCTCTGGACAGTAACTACTAAACTCCCGCTAGAGTTCTGCCGGAAGTCAATGCAAGAGAAGAGTGTAGGGCTTCCAAGTCCACATTTGCATTGAGAGGCCGTAATTCTTGCCTTATATATGGACGACTCACTCGAGTAGTACTCGCAAATGGTCTTAGTTCGAGAGCTGGTGTACGAGGAACAGCTTAAACTGTGCCCCAATGGCAGGGCAAACAAGAACACAAGAAGAAATGTAAACATCATTGGTGATGGGTGTGGCTCAAATCAGCCCCGCCCAGTGTAATAAATTGATTGCTAGATAGATAGTATGTCTACAAAGTTGCTTTTACTCTTCTTTTCTCTCTTTCCTCTCTGTTTTAGCTGCAATTGCCCTATTGATTCAGGAGGGAAGAGTCGTTTCGAGGTCATATGTGATTCTTATGACAATAGTAATGGCATATATGTCGTGAGAATCACAGCAGCTTACTGCAAATGCCGACTCCCTTCCTCTACCAACAGATTCTCTTGTATGGAGTTTATGCCAAACCAGACCATACCGGAGCTGGTCATTCCCTCTGGCAATACAGTAGTTGGCAGTGTAGAGGGTACGTATGAATGTCAAGACTTTGGGAACAGTACATCAAGTTCATATTATCGTAATTGTTCAGATGTCATTAAAGATGCTGGAATAAGTAAGTTACTAATTAAGCCACCAATTTCCTTTTGCATGTACTTCCATGACTTGATTTCCTCTTGCTAATTTTAGCAAACATGGCTGAATCGGCTGAACTCCTCAATGAAGCAGTCACAGAACCAGTAATGAATCTTAACACGTGTCAGGATTTTCCTTTTATTGATGACGAGAACAGAGGAGGCTGTGCCCTAACAGTCCAGCCTTGTTACTATACTGTGTTAGTTACTGATCGCTACAAGGGTAGCCGTCATGTGAGTTCTTATTTTATATAATAATTGTTTCTTAAAAGTGTTATTTAATGCCATGTTCGACATGTTTTTTCCTTATAACAAGGAGCATTCCTCATGTATTATTCTCTATATTTTTACCCAGATGGGAGACACTTTTAATACCAGTGGCCCTGATTTATTAACCTCCTGTTCAGGACCCAACAGAGTATTGACAGTTGGTGAAAGCTACGTACTGGGTGTAGGAGGTCCTTGTTATATCATTCGTGACTGGGGCCTGGTCAATGACTTTAGTACTTTGGAATTTGACATTTTGTTCAGTTTACGCAATACAGGGAGAAGCACCGAATGTCCTGGTACTATTGGATTGACTGGAGCCCAAGTAGCCATAGTGACAGTAGTAGTCATTATATATGTAGCGATTATAGTCGTACTACTTGTTGTCGCTGCTGTCCTGTCTTTGAAATGCAAAGATGATAAAACAAAGAAGCGCCACAGGCAGGCAGTAATTGCTGATGACGAGTCAAAGGATGCTTTACAGAATGTCACTGATGATATCAATAGCAACGATGAGAAGGAAACCGTTCTCCTGTCCTCCAAAAGCACAGATATTTAATAAACAAGAGACACATTGCAAAACTAATCGTATTTTTGTTTACTTTTTAAAATGTAAAAGTAATAGACAAACATTTGTTGTACTCTATGATGGAGATCAGATCATCAGGATGTGACTATTGGGCACTGGGCAGGGCTCTTTGTAAAAATTAAAGATGGCATTTATCCAATGTCATCCGCCAAGGTCTCGAATACTGTACATTGTAATAGCTGTGGGGCTGTTCCTTAATGCAATACTTCTCTTAAGACTCTCCAGCAGTACAAGAGATACTGTAGAACTAGACGAGGAAGTAAAAGAAGCAGAGAAGACAAGTGTCCCTCCTAATAATAATAATAATAATAATAATAATTGTAAAGATACAAGACGTGTCGTGTGGATTAATGCCAAGAAAGTTAGTGAGTCTCAAAAAGGTGAGGATAAACCTCTTCCTTGTATTACATTAGGAAGTAGCCATGAGCCACGTGATGGCTGTGTTTGATAGACTAGACTATCGAGCTATTTACAAAGCAGAATATCATTTCAATCTACCAACTGAACCGTGGGACGTGATGTGGTCACATGGCTACCCGTACAACGTGTTTAAGGACGAACTGAAGCATTTGCTGCCTCACCAAAAGGTAAGGGTGTGAACAGAATAACACCTTAATATGCAATCATACTAATTTCCTTTGCCATCATGCACAACATTGCCTGCATGTATAAACTATAATTGGCTGTCTGGATGCATTGCTGAGCCAAAAATCTTACTTTCACACAAACAGATTATAATTGTTTACACAATAATTGTAGTAATTATATTTTTGTTGCAGATTAATCATTTTCCCGGGACTTCGTGTTTCGTGAGTAAACCCAAATTATCGACTCAAGGCTTTCCATTTATGCCCCGATCATTCCGGCTTCCTTTTGAGGCAAAGAAACTGATGGCAGAGGTATAGGAAGAGAAATAAAGAAAGAGAAAGAAATGATGTCTTGTAGGTTAATAGCAGACCAAATACACTGTGGGTACAAAAGAGTAACAAGCATAGAGGAATTAGAGTTATTAAACCTAAAGGTTTGAATAAGAAAAATTAGTATTTGCATTTTTCAAAATATTAAAGAAATTAATTTAAACTTTGAGGGAAGCATAGTTCAAGAATTCATCACAAACCCAATGATAATTGATGGCCGGTATGATAAAAATAAAGAAATAATAAAAATAATAATTATTGATGTGATTATTGTATAGGTCATTTGACATTGGTGTCTATGTAGTTATAACATCAATCAATCCGTTACGAGTATACGTGTATGGAGAAGAGATACTGTGGAGGTATTAAATGGAAACTACTCTACTGCCATTATACATAGTTTGATGTATATATCTTTCGTTAGATTTTGCGCTAAGAATTATTATCCATTTAATCCAAAGAACAAGAGAAGCTATGTTGTTGATGATGAATATACACCAGCATGGGAGGTGAAGGGCGTTGATGTAGGTACATTTTAATTATCATTTTTATAGATACCATCACTGACTCCATTGGTTAAAGACAAAGGCTTGAGCCACAAGGAAGCCTTTAACTACATTTTGACAAAGAAAGGTTATTAGTAGCAATCATTGTAAAAAATACTTGTGTACTTGTGTTTCTTAGGTTTTAAGTCAAGACAGTTTTGGGATCAAGCTCATAGTATCATACAGAAAGCAAGTACATAATATCAGGGTTTCCCACAAAGCATGCTAAGTGAGCTAAACAGCATGAGCTTCATGAGCTGACAAGCACTATAATACAGTACATGGCTTTTGGAGCAACTTTAAAAAGTCATAAAAAATTTAATTTTGATCGGAATCAGCTCAAACTTGGTACACAACATAAAAACATGTATATGCATCAGAAAACATTATAAAAATAGAGAATTCTCTCCTAGTCATTTTTGACAAAATTCGGCCAGTATCCCTGTACTATAGTACAGGGACTTTGGCCCAATTTTCGAGTAACTTTTAAAATTTGTAAAAAAATCTAATTTTGATCAGAATCAGCTCAAACTTGCTACACAACATAAGAACATGTATATGCATCAGAAAACATTATAAAAACGGAGGATTCTCTCCTAGTCATTTTTGGCAAAATTCGACCAATATCCCTGTACTATAGTACAGGGACTTTGGCCCAATTTTTGAGTAACTTTAAAAATTTATAAAAAATCCAATTTTGATTGGAATCAGCTCAAACTTGCTACACAACATAAGAACATGTATATGCATAAGAAAACATTATAAAAATGGAGAATTCTCTCCTAGTCATTTTTGGCAAAATTTGGCAAAAATCCCTGTACTACAGTACAGGATCTTTGGCCCAATTTTTGAGCAACTTGACAAGAAGAGTACTATGCCAAAAATCCTGTGGGAAACCCCAAGTACATTACAATTGCATAATGTTATGATTGTATCTTCAGGTCTTGATGCACTGTGAAAGCAATGTGGTCAATTATACCAGATCATATGCAAGCACAAGGTATGAAGTATCGGTACATTTATGAGTACTAATACATGTAGTTCTTCAAATATTTTAATTTTATTATTTTTAGAAATTTTTTTGAATTGGTGAGATTTGATTTCATACTAACGGAAGAGCTCAAAGTTTGGCTTATGGAGGTAAGGCAGCTGCTCTGTAGTGGTGTGCATAATGTCTTCATTTTTAGGTTAACCTCTCGCCTAATCTCTCCTCCTCACACACGACTGATAACCGTTTCCTTTATGAACAAGTTTAGAAACAATACCCACTTAATAATAATAGTAATCCTACCTTCCTTCCCCTCTAGATCATTTTCAATTCTGTAAAACTTACTGGTTTGGCAAGAGGAGTTGGCTTAGGCCTACATTACAAGTATGCTCAGTGAATGACTATTAATTTTATACTATTCCCTTTATACAGTGGAGAGACTGAAAGCATTATGCTGGTGAACGATCACGACATACAGGCGCCTTTACAGCAGTGTTTGAATAATAGCTGTAGCCAAAACTGTGGATATCACCTGGTATGCTAAATGTGAAGGATATTTTAAAATTACAATCTCTTCCTTTTCTCTATCTCCAGTCGTGTCAACTCTGTCATTCCTGCATGTCAGAGGAGCTCTCCTTTACCCTGAAGTCGGCTTTTCTTGAGTTCACCAACAGGCGCAACTTCTATCGGCTGGTCCCTCCTCCCCTCACTGGTTGCCACGGAAACCTCTTGTTAACTGGAGGCGTGAACAGCCACGTATCTCTGAGGGTTAATAATTATTTAATGGACGAGTGGTACAGGGGGAAGTGCTGTCAGAATCATCATTGGTGTTCATAATGCATGATTTAATTAATTTTCGTAATGAGTTTTTATATCCATCAAGCTTTTTCCTGGTAAAAATAACAATTAAAACTTTAGAGTAGCCATGTACTACGTCATTGGTTCTAGGACATGATCTGTGTGTATAATTGTTCTCATTAATGTACTTAATTTAATATGGACACAGCCACAGAGACTACAATTAAGGGCTGCTGACAGCTGGCAATGATTGTAATTGTAAATGTGTAGTTGGAAAATTGAGAGGTGTGGCTAAAAGTGAAGCCTGTCTTATGCAGCATATATAAATGCAGATCCAGTCACATTGGCCAATACTCTACTACTCCTACTCTATTACAAGCTAGCTAACTGCCAAAGGTTAAACTTTTGTGAAAGAGACTTATTGTTCGTCATTAATTGAAAAGATGAAAGTTTTGCTTGCAGTAGCTCTGCTAATGGCTGTATGCTTGACTCTCACTGGTGCCTGGAGCTCAGTCAGGTGTTATGAAACAGGAGATTGTACTGGAAGCCACACTGTAAGTGCTTCTTAGCAGTAGAAGGGTATCTTAACAGTATAAGGGTATCTTAACAGTTGTGTCATGTACACGTAGTTAAACTATAACCATAAGCAAACTGTGGTTTTGTATACCCATAAAGTCTTGAAAAATGGGATGTATGAACACAGAGATGGTAGACAGAGCCAGCTCAAAGGAAATTGAAAATGAATTTAGCTAATCCATGGTATATTTGTCACACTATCATTTCAACGTGTAAATCTGTCAATTCACACCTTTTCTCATATCAAAGCTATTATTCTTTTTTTAAAGGTACAAGCAAGTAACATCCAATGCTGCTGTGGAGGTGGAAGAAGCTTTCATTCAAGTCTAGACTATGAGGGAGCTACATGCCATGTATGTGATCCTAACATGCCATGCTGGAAATAATGTCAACCATGGAAAAGTGGGAACTGATGGACACAAAAACTCATTTTGTTTAATTACAAAAAACTCATTTTGTTTGATTTAGTATTAGTTTTTGAGTAGTATCTATAATTATTAATTTTAAGTTGAAAATAAATATAATAATAATATTAGCAGCCATTGCAGCTCAAGGATATATCAAGCTACTTTTTGACAAAACTCAGGCATGAAAGTGCATGCTATCCAGCCATGTCAGCTCTGCTCTGCCATTCCTGAATCCTGCAGATCAGAGAAGCTCTGCTTTACTCTCAGTCAGCTTTTCTTGACTCTGTAGATAAATTTGGACCACGCGGACAAAATTAATTTTGAGGGTGTGTTCACAATGAACAAAATGGTGGCTTTAAAACGGAACAAACTCAGTTTGAGTTTGCTAACAGCTAGATAAGAGAGAGGGGAGCTATCTAAAGGCTACTCGAATAGCTCTACCGGTAACTTAAGAAAAGTACAAGATTCTTTTGGTAAGGTATTCTACAGTCGTGTGAATGATTCACAACAAGTCAGTCTGCCACCAACTTCAAGTTTTTGTTTGAGAACTGAAAGAAAACTTGATAGAAGTTTAGTCCCCTCTAGATTAGTCCTCATTATTAAGATTGTGGAAGAGCTTGAATAGAAGTTGTTTGGCTTTGTTTTTTATTTGCATGTGTCAAACTGGCAGCACTCATTCTTGTTCTTTTTACTGGGTTATTTTGGTTGTGTTGGTGTGTTTGCTCTGTTCAGACTTGAGACCCCATGCAACAATGAGGATGGGGTCTGAATGATGCATGTAGGTAATGGTCTCAAAAAGAATACTAAGAGCTGGATTAATTTATTTCAAACCATGTTAATTTATGGCTCATGCTCACCCCTCAGGCATTTTCCTGATAAACAGAACAATTAAAACATTGAGTGATCATCATTCATTCCAGGGCATTTAATATGCACACAGACTCCAATTAAGGGCTGTTGACAGCTGGCAATGATTGTGATGTATGTAGTTAGCCTAAGTTAGGTGGTATGACCTCACTGGCCTGATTAGATTGTATGTAGTACTTAGCCAAGAATGTTTATCTGAGTCATTTCAATCATGACCCAGCCTGACACATCCCTTATCATGGATTTTGCATGAGCAGCCTGCATAGCAAAGGTCAGGTCCCACCTGACTAAATCAGCCTAGCTAGTAGCTATGATACAATACAATCATGATAATCAGCCATAGCAACAGACATGATTCAACACTGATGCCAGTCAGGGCTGTATCAAAATAGACATCAGACTTGAATCATTGATTCTGGGTAGTGGCCTGTATCAGAGATGCTGTGTGTCTACTACTAGTAGTGTCTATTTGGAAAATTGAGAGGTGTGGTTAAAAGTGAGCAGCACTATATAAATGCAGATTAGTAGTCTCCTATTCTACTCTACTACGCTACCAAAGTTTAAACCATAGTGAAAGAGTTATTGTTTGCCATTAATTGAAAAGATGAAGGTTTTGCTTGCAGTAGCTCTGCTAATGGCTGTATGCTTGACTCTCACTGGTGCCTGGAGCTCAGTCAATTGTTACAATACAGAAGATTGTACTGGAAGCCACACTGTAAGTACTTCTTAACAGTAGAAGGGTATCTTAACAGTTGTGCCACGTACATGTAGTTAAACTATAACCATAAGCAAACAGTGTGGTTTTGTATGCTCATATAAAATCTTGAAAAATGGGATGCATGAACACAGATGCTAGACATGCAGATTCATAGGAAATTGCCAGAAAATAAATTTAACAATAGTTTATGGTATATTTGTCGCACTATCATTTCAACATGTAAATCTGTCAATTCACACCTTTTCCCATATCAAAGCTATTATTCTTTTTTTTCAAAGCAACAGCCAAGTAACATCCAATGCTGCTGTGGAGGTGGAAGTAGCTTTCACACAAGTCTAAATTACCAGGGAGCTACATGCCATCAATGCAATCCTGACATGCCGTGCTGAAAATAACATTGACCATGGAAAAGTGGCAACTGGACACAAAAACTCATTTAGTTTAACTTAGTATCAGTTTTAGTTTTTTGATTAGTATCTATTATTATTTTAACTAAATAATTATAATAATAACAAAAGCAGTCATTGCAGCTCAAGAATACATTTGGCACAAATTCAGGCATGAAGATACATGCCACAGCCTTTTGTATTGCTATAGTTTGTCCTATTTTATACTCCTAAGAGAGAGAGAATAGAGGGGAGAAACAATAATTCAATAATTATACTCCTAATGGACTTTTGGTTGAAACAGAATAGAGAAAAGATGTTCAGATAAGAGGAGCGGGAGAAAATTTCTTATTGTTAGCAACATTCTTGACAATTTTTAGCATTAGTACCAACAAGATACCAATTAGAGTACCATATAAAGACGCATATTTGTTTATGATGTGTGGGGAGAGCCTGATGACAGAAGCCGTTCATAGTACAAAGTACACTGCTGCTTTACATTAACGAAATTCCATCATAATTGCAGCTATTTCAATATCATTAAAAAGATACACAGACATGCAAGAACATAAAGACAGAGGTTACATGTTGATAATATTGCATGTCTCTATTTGTTTGGTTATGGGCAAGTAGAGATACTCTCTGAGTTCGTTAATGATTTGTTCCTTGTTGTCATTGCTGGGTTCATATTCACTGAAGCTATTGGTAGACTGGTGGATCTACCTGAAATTAATACTAACAGATTACTAGTGAATTACAGTGCCAAATAAAGACACATTTGTTAGATAATGTGTGGGGAGAGCCAGGTGACATAAGCCGTTCCCCATAGCACAAATCACACTGCTGCTTTACATTAATGGTATTCTATCATAATTGCAGCTATTTCAATATTATAAAAAGATACACAGATAGGAACATATAAGGCTACGTGTTGATAATATTGCATGTCTCTATTCGTTTGGTTATGGGCAAGTAGAGATACTCTGAGTTCATTAATGATTTGTTCCTTGTTGTCATTGCTGGGTTCATATTCACTGAAGCTATTGGTAGACTGGTGGATCCACCTGAAATTAATACTAACAGATTACTAGTGAATTACAGTACCAAATAAAGACACATTTGTTAGATAATGTGTGGGGAGAGCCAGGTGACATAAGCCGTTCCCCATAGCACAAATCACACTGCTGCTTTACATTAATGGTATTCTATCATAATTGCAGCTATTTCAATATTATAAAAAGATACACAGATAGGAACATATAAGGCTACGTGTTGATAATATCGACTACTTCAATGGTTGGATATCTTTCCAAAACAATCTTCAGATAAGAGGAGTGGGAGAAAAATTCTTGTTACTAACATTCTTGACAATTTTTAGCATTAGTACCAATTACAGTAGCAAATAAAGATACATATTTGTTAAATTAAGTGTGGGGAGAGCCAGGTGACAGAAGCCGTTCATAGCACAAATTACGCTGCTGCTTTACATTAACGGAATTCTATCATAATTGCAGCTATTTCAATATTATAAAAAGACACACAGACAGGAACATATAAGGCTACATGTTGATATTGACTACTTCAATGGTTGAATATTTTTCCAATTTTAGAAGTCTTATAATCAGTTCTGAGTTGAATCATTCTGGTAATGACAGCACGATCAAATCTCACCTATAAACGCATACAATATTTTAAAACAAACCCAATACACAACAACAGTGACAATTAACAAAACCTGCTTTCTCTCTCTCTCTCCCTACTCTTCATTCCACCATATCATCCTTACATAAGGTTCTTCGGAGCAGACTTGCTTCAGGTTCTCAGGTTTCACTATAAAAAGGTTGCACAGGGTCTGAAGGTTCTCAAAGACCTCGTCAAGAAAATGTATCTAAAAAAAAGAGATGATCGCTTACCACTGAAATAAAATTGGGTATAGTACTCACTCCAAATTCTTTAAGTCCTTTTCTGTATTCATTCACATCACAAATCAAGAACATAGCACCTACAGATGTTTGAATGGTAACATAATACAAGAAGGTATCATTTGCAATTATAATATTAAAATAAAACATTCAAAAATTTATGTATTCAATGGGGTATAACTACAATCATTTTAACCTGCAGAGCTGACAGAGAATGTCAGTATGTGCTCAAAGAGAACGCGATGGACTCTGATGCCAAACTCAAGGAGGATAATCTCTTGATTCTTGCCATCGAATGACATCTTGATGACCTTGGTACATTGGGTTATGTGAGATACAGCTTTAGTACAGACCTAATGAGGGAAGAGAGAGAGAGAGAGAGAGAGAGAGAGAGAGAGAGAGAGAGAGAGAGAGAGAGAAAGACAGACAGAGAGAGGTGAATAGGAAGGGCACAATTGATAATAATGAAGAGGGAAAAGTGAAGGAAGAGTCAAGGATGTGCAGCTGTCAAAAACTAACTGAAGACATTTGAGGTATCCCAGGCTCATCAGGTTTATAATCAGTCTTCTTTTGAGTTGATAATATTTGACTGAGTGATGCCACCATGGCAGTTATGGACCTACAGCAGCAAGGAATAATGGAGCACAATAATCTTCTCTAAGAATACTTCTCAGTCCCAGCTTCAATCTTTGTCTCTAGTTTGCTCATGTGACTTCTCTTCTTTTCATTACAAGCAGCTGCTACAGGAGCATACCTTACAGAGAGAGGGGGGGTGGGTGGAATATACACATTATACTCTATCTCTTACTGAATGGCTGGTAGTATTATTTCTCTGAACTGTTTCTCTATAAGATGGATGTTCTTATTAACGCAACCAACAACTTGAAGGAATAGACCAGTGGGGGCTACTTTAACGTCGACTAGAAAAGGATGGGTTTTAATGACACACATACATGTATGTGTACATCACTTACTAGCAAGATCAAGAGCTGTAGTAAAGTGATCAGACAAAGCTCCAAACACAGTCAGGAATATATCCCTCATTGCATGAGAGAGCTCCCTATCCACCAGCAACTAATAGAGAAAAACACACACCAGTAATTCAAGATGCATCTATAATGTATATACTCTCTCTCTCATGGTCATATACCTCTTTGCATCTCTTAATTGAGTTCTTAGATTCACTCAGTATGCTCGTGCACACGTTCTCCGATATAAAGGCTTCGTCAGGACTTGATAATGAGTCCAGTATCATCTGCTGACCAGCTGCTCTACTGCAATATAACAACACGAGACATCATCGGGTGATGAGAGTATCATATGATTGAATACCTGACGTTGTTTCCTTTCTTTACAATCCCGACTGATGAATTGAATTCTTCGATACAAAATTGACATTTCTTCTCAAGATTATGGACCTCTGACCTAATTAGCAAAGAATGTTGATCATCATCATTACTATTATTATTTTCCTTACTCGGCATATCCTGATAAATGGTCGCTGAACAAACTCACACGAAGTAACTTTGTTAAAAACGCACGATCAAATTTATTGTCAAGCTTTGCTAAACTGTCTCTGAGGATCATTGCCCTACCATAATTACCCTAATTGAAAGAGCACGGTTTCCGGTAATATTGAAATACCTCAGATGAAGCTGAAATAGTTTATGTAGGTATTGCTCAACATTATTACTGCCAGCATCTTGGAGCTCTCTTGAAACGTGATCCTATAACCATCATGGCTGACATATCAATTTAAAAGTATCCAATTACTCACAAAAAGATATTTCTCAGTAGCCTGTTGTATGTATTTCATCATTATATCATCAGGCGCATCAAACACTTCGACTGTTTGCTTGTATACCTGATCATGTGACAGTCATGTGACACCTCTAAACGTGACTCCGCCTTACCTTAGCACTTCGTTGCTCAACGTTCCTGAAAACATCTTCAGTTCCCGTACTACCAGACTGGTTAAGAGTCTGATATGATAGTTATTAAATAATAATAGTTAATTAATACCAACTCACAGCGATATGGTGAGCAATGTAGTTTATTACACAAGTCTTGGCTCCCTATAGAGTTAAATAAATATACATAAATTATCCAATTTATGTGTTCCTCTGTCTCCTTACTTCAGGGAAATTCTGAAGCGTCGAAGCATAAACTCTCATTCTCTTGACGTCAGAGCTTGAGAGAGCTTCACAGAACTTACCCACCAGCTGTTGCTGAATGTCAAAATATCTCTCGAGAATATTAGTTCTCATTTCTTGATACCTGGATTAGAATAAAAAGGGTAAAAGGAACATTATGTACATAAACACACACACACGATCCATAAAAAGTACATTTGTTGTATATTCCTATCTTACTCTAATGCTTTAGGCAGCTCAGATACAAGTGTATGTAACTTGTGTATCAGATCAGCAGCTTCGGGTAACTATAGAAACGTAAACCACACCCACACACTAATATTAATTACCCGTGTCGCGTCATTAAATTCTGGACAGGATGGTTTGGATTTTTCCTTAAATTCTGATAAAATGTCCATCAGCCTGTGAGCCTCAATGTCTCTCTGTCTGTGTGCGTTCAATGTCTCCAGCTGGTCACCAAGATGGACCACTTTACGTGCCACGTACGTAATACGATCCTCAAGGACTTGAAACTCACTAAAAGCATCCTACAATAAATAATGATGTAATAATGACATAATGTAATAGTAATAGTATCATTAAATGTTTTATTAATCTCTCTTTTCTCATTCCCATACTTGAAACATTGGTTCCAGTTCTTTGACACGGGCCTGGTGGTCCCTCTCTTGTTTCATGCACACAAACTCTAATCTCTCAACACGTTTGTTGATCTTGTCACTGAGATCGTGAAGATGACCCAGACTAGTCTAATGAGAGAGAAAGAGAGAGGGGGAGAGAGAGACATGTAAGATTACATTCATCTATTGTTGTTTTTACTTTAAAGGATGCCAGTAGCACTTCAGAGTCAAAAGGCATGTCCTGTTTTTTGCTCAATGGTCCCAGGCCAGTGTTGGGATCCATCTGAGCCAATTTCTCTATGTATTTGTCGAGGACAAAAGACTCCTGAATGACAGTAAGGGGAAGAGTAGAAGAGAGGGTTAGTGTACATGTGAAAAGAGGTCTCTCTCTTACTGGCTCAAAATCTTTTAAAGTTTGAGAGGAGTAAGTTGTTCCGGCCATTTTGATTTTAGCTGGATCACGTGATCATGCGGAGGAGTGGCTGGTGTTGCAAAATTTGCATAATGTTTGTATTGTTTTTTTCTTCACATCTTCTACAACTAATTTGTACAAATTTATCTTAAGCAGATTGTTTCTATCTTGTCTTAATCACCATTAAGTATTTACTTCTTTGTTTGTGAGGATACCTCTAGTCACGCGTTCTCACGTGTCTCTAGATACTAAAAATAACACAAGCTATAAATAGAAACACTCAGCTGTACAGCAATGGCGTCCAAGGGAGCAAAAGACAAGCCGACAAAATTCCTGGAGGAGCCTCCAGCTCTCATCTGCCCCATATGCAGACGAGTATTTACCGCTCCAGTTATATCAGTTCAATGCGGACACACTTTCTGTCGTCCTTGCATTGACCCCAAGGAAGGAAGCAACTCCTGCCCTCTTGATGGAATAGCCTGCGAATCAAGCTCGTTAGTGGTCAACAAAGCAGTCATAGGTCAAATAGACGACCTGTCTATATACTGCTGCTATGGGATCGTCTCACGTGATGGTGGGCTGAGTTACGAGAGAGACCCCGCTGGCTGTCCGGAGGTACTTAAGTTGGGATCAAGAGAGGAACATGAGAGATCCTGTACTTACGCTCACGTGAGGTGTCCGCTGGGAGGGGAGGAGTGTGGGATAATTAGGACGAGGGAATTAGATGAACACGTTCTGTCTTGCCCTAACATTCCGTGTCCTTATACTGATTTTGGTAAGTTTAACACTATGCATAGCATTTCGTCAAAAATGACTAGGAGAGAATTCTCCATTTTTATAATTTTTTCCGATACATATACATGTTTTTATGTTGTATATCAAGTTTGAACTGATTCCGATCAAGTTTAGATTTTTTACGAATTTTTAAAGTTGCTTCAAAATTGGGCCAAAGTCCCTGTACTATAGTACAGGGTTTTTGGCCAAATTTTTCCAAAATTGATTAAGAGAGAGTTTTCCATTTTTATAATTTTTCTGATACACATACATGTTTTTATATTGTATATCAAGTTTGAGCTGATTCCGATCAAAATTAGATTTTTTCGAATTTTTAAAGTTACTTAAAAATCGGGCCAATGTTTCTGTACTATAGTACAGGGTATTTCAATCATAGTCTTGCAATTAGCGTCCAGTCCCTTTCATTATAATGTGACTTAACTTTCTCAAGTCATCGCATGTTACAAAGTCTCTCTCTCCCTCTCTCCTTTCTCTTAGGATGTGCTTTCAAAGGTAACAAAGATGAAATTGTCAGCCATAAAGCTAAATGTGTCTATCACGATGAGTCACAACTTTTAGCTCTCACAATGAAAGAGGTACATACTTACTACACACCAACTCTTCTGTACATTTACTACTTTTCTTTCAACCCAATAGTTAAAAGTTGTTAAAGTTCAAAATAAAGAACTAGAGGATTCATTGACGAAAGCAATAAAATCAGTCAATAGACTAAACGAAGAAAAGAAAGATCTATACTCTCGTATTGAACAACAATCAAGGTATTACTTAATACGTATTTATCTATGTCACTCTTCCCTTAGAACTATTACCACAGTAACTTCACGTATGGACAAACTAGAGGCCGAAATGGAATCCTTTAAATCGGTCAAGTTAAGACAGTATCGTACAGGGAGTATGAGTGGTGCTAGTAACAGCATAGCAGGAGCTCCTGGACAATATTCAACCCAGTCACACTCACCAGCTCCACTCACAACAGCAACTCATCATCCATTCCAATCAAATACTGGAGATGGAAATGTGACTCCAGTTTATCCTAGAAGGTACAATAAACTGTTAGCCATTATCACTTGCTAAAGAGGGAAAACACCAGGATTATAATGATGTGTACACTACATCATGATCCATCATGATCCATAAGCTATGTATATTTCTTATATTATTAGGACAATGGTTGATCCAAGAAGATGGTCTTCTGATTCATACTCATCAGTTACTTCACTGACCGTATTACCAGAAGCTGAAAGAGGCCCTTTTGTATGGAGGATGCCTTTTACATTAAAATGCATTGGGACATTTAGGTAAAAGAAAATATAATTACATTTCATCATTGCATATACATGTATGTGTGCAATAGTGCATGTAATTAAACTAATTATGTCATAATTTGCATGGATTATTACACACGATGTATGTATCTCACTCCTCATTCCACTCTCTATTTTTATTAAAGAGGTCATAAAGGTACCATATGGTCGTTGGTTACGTCTGGAGACTGTCTATTCAGTGGAAGCAGTGATGGTACTATTAAAGTGTGGGACATTGCTGACCTCAGGAGAGGCTGTCTAAAGACTGTTCAAGGACACAAAGAAGCTGTAAGGAGGCAGAGGAGGAGGGACGAGAGAATTTTAAATTAAAAATATGAGACAAAAATACATTATTAATTTTCTCTTTCAGACTATGTTTTTAGCTGTTGGGCGTGGTATATTATACAGCACAGGAACCGACCTTTCACTTAAGTCATGGCAACTAGGAGCACTAACTGAAATGGAGAAAGTAGAAGTAAGAAAAATAAGAGAAGCTTATATAAAATTTTTATATATTGTACTTGTTGTTTGTTAGAATGCTCATGAAGGTATTGTGAGTGCAATGCTATGCACTAAAGATTATGTCATAACTTCATCATTCGCTTCAATTAAAGTAAGCAGGAAGAAACAACTCTTGCTCACTCAAGAATTAAAATTCAATGTAATATTATTTTTATAGTTCTGGGACCCGATCACACTTAATGAGATTCATAGCATAGGATCTAAGGAGGGTCTCTCGCACTGGATCAGAGCAATGGCACACGATAAAAGAAAGGTATCCTCATAGTTACATACGGTTACATTACTTCATTACTAACAGGATTTTCTTTATACTGGCTCTCATAACAAACTACACGTGTGGAAAGTTGGTGGAAACTTTAGTCTCGTTAATGAAATGGGTCTGAACTATGGAGCCATTTATTCACTTGCTGTTACCAAGAAATACCTCATAGTTGGTAGGTACAATACAAAAAGTGACATATATAAGCCTTACTCTCTCTCTCCCTCTTCCTTTCTCTCTCTCTCTCTCTCTCTCTCTCTCTCTCTCTCTCTCTCTCTCTCTCTCTTTCTCTCTCTCTCCTCTCTCTCCTCTCAGGTACACATAATCAGAATATTCAAGTTTATAGTAACACATCACTCAATCATGTTGCGACACTAACTGGTCATATTGGTAGTGTGACTGTACTTAAGGTAACAGAATCACAAGCTGGCGTCTACATGTTCTCAGGCTCCTCTGATTACTCTGTTCAGGTGGGTAATATACCTATCAAATTCAAATTCAAAAAATGTGTGAGTTGTATTTATGCTCTGTATCTTTCTCAAGGTGTGGGATTTAGAGAACATGTTACCGATACAGGCTCTTAAGAGGCACGAGAAGGCAGTTCAGTCAATGGCAGTGTGGTATGATGCTGTATTCACTGGATCAGAAGATGAGGAAATAAAAGTAACAATAATGAGCTTTTAAAATTATAATAATCTTTTATCCATTTAGGTTTTTAAATACTTCAAATTATAATGCATTTTTATATTTAAATATCATTATATTAATTATAATTACAGCAATCATACTACCATTCCACAGCAAACTCAAGTTTGATTGATGTATTTTTAGTAACGTGTACTATTTTTGGTACTAGTGTATTACGTATGTCGCGTGATCTACCTTATTTAAAACAATCACTTGCTTTCTTCTTTGTCGACAGTCGACACACGGATACAGCTCTTGAAGGCAAGACAGTTGACCATTTCACGAGTACCAAGATTAAGAGTACATTTCGGCTACGAAGGATTTCTCTCCTTATCAATTGATTCTAAAAAAGTCCATTGGCATTGTTTTCCAAAGAGAAAAAGATGAAAGACCCCGATTTAGCTCTACGCTTCAATTGTGATAGAGCAGCAGAAGAAGATGGTAACCCAGCTAGTATCATCATTATTCTTATTCTGTTAACGTTTTATTTTCCTACTTATCCTCTTGGAGATATCGGTTGGTCTACCAATTCTGTTATTCTCCTCGTTACGTTGACAGCAATAGTCAGCAGTGCTGCTGCTTTCACTTACCTCAAACCGTTGGCTGTTAACAGCAAGAACACCACCTGTCAACCTATTCAAGAGAAAGGTGGCGACCCTTTTGGCTATTCTATAAACAGACCTATTGAATGCTCTGACAAAGCTCCAGTTACAGGGACGCCTAAACTCTGTGGAGGCGACTGTATCCTGTACGTCCCTGGCAGACCCAGTAAACAGTAGCTGGTGGACTGAAGCTGTGGTATCATAGGAGCTGGTGAAATGTGGCTGTTGTGGTTCAAATAGCTACTCCATGCCGTTAGGCTTGTGAGGGTTGAGAACAACAGAATCAGGGAAACACCTCCGAATCATCGGAATTTGATTCCAGTCAGAAATCAAATTTATTTTCAAAATCAACTGCAAACGCAAATGAGTTTCCCAATAATGAAAATCATTTGTGTTTACAATTGCATTTTAAAAATCAATTTGATCCCTGAATGGAATCGGATTCCGATGAATTGGAAGTGTTTCCCTAGGCTCTGTTGTTCTCTATCCACAGCACCAGGTTGAACCCTCTTGTGGTATTGCAGCAAATACATCCCCACTACTAGTTTACTGGTTGTTGAACTAAACACTATTCTTAGTTACATGTAGATCTATTTTATTACAATAACTAATTTTGTTAGGGAGCACAATTTTTCATGGATAATGTTAGTTACATGTTGTGAACAATAATATTATTAGTATTCTTTTTGTATTTCATTACCTTACAATAATATTTAATTATAATAACATGTCACTGTCAATCATTGTTGTGCCGAAATGTTAAAACTCACTGGCAAATAAATTGCTTGCAAACTACAAAGAGATTTTAGAGTAGATCATTGTGATCATCAGTTGTCATAACAACAGTATTTGCATAATGTACTTCCCAACTCGTGATCCCATTAGCTCATCATGACTTGTGACTAATTTTAGAATAATAGACACAGCAGACTGAGTGATTATAAAACAAGTGAACTTCATATTATTTTGCACATTGTTTTCTTTGGAAGCCTATTACTAAAACCAAGTACCTTTTAGAGAACTTTCTTCTTGAGAATCTAGTATCTTCTGTCTCTCCTGGCCATAAAATGGATCTCAGATCAATTGAAGTGTCCTTTAGGTTGAATTTAAGATCTAGCAACAACATTATCAACCTAGCTACTCTGCTGGTATCATTACCAAGAGCAATAAGATCACGCAGAAATCATCAAACTAGAGCATTACCAGTTAATGATGACATTCCCTACCCAAATCAAGAAACAAGTCGTGATCAGCTACATACTGCTATACATCTTCCAGATGGGTAAGCTAAAATATGATTTTTATGCACAATGATTATTACTGGTTCTATTATACAGGAGGCTCATGCCATTAAGAGCATCCCAAGGACCTTCAATTGTCTGATGATGCCAGGGCCAGGAGAGACAGATGGAGAGCAGGCAAACGATATAGTAAGTTATGACTTTGATATGATGAGATTTTATACTTTATTACTTTTAATAGGGTTTTTATAAAGTGTGACAAGTCTTATCCATAGGCCTTTTGTTTAACATAGGCTGTGTGAAGACAGAAGTTGTCGCACTTGACGTCTAAAGGTTCATATATATCCAGTCAGGCTGGTTGTGCCCTACAACAATTGTGGAAGTCATTAGTGCCAAGGAATCCCTCTACAACAGTTGTACGCAAACCATTTTTAGCCACTGTGAGCTTCTATATGAACGAATTACTTTACACATTATGTAAAGTAAACAAGGAGCCTAATAAAACGTTTAGCATCAATATGTTTAACGTGAATCACATTAGCCTCCAGAGGAATTGCAGCTATGCGAGTTTTCCTCATAATGAGATGTAACTTGCAGAAAGCGCATAGGGTATAGGCAAGAGTACTCTTGGTATAGGGTATAGCCTTTCATTGAGATGATTATTGTCTCATGGAGCCAGAATTACATACGTTTAGTGAACGATGTAATTAATTTTTTCCTCACAATTAACCACATTGAAGGCATTGAAGGCATGTTGTGACTCTTAGCTAAAAGTCTCACAATTCAATGCATTGATTCAATGTGTGTTATAGACGGTTTAGAAATCCTTGGCAAACCAAATCAATTGTCTTGCTTACCATCTGTCTTTCCAGACCCTTGCATGACAGAACAGTAACATTTTATTGATATTAAATCTCAGTTTATGGTTCTTTTTGTAATCTTTTTTTTGTAATTGTTTTTTTGTAATCTTTTTCCTCTTTATTTGCTAACAACAACAGCTAATTCAAACTGCTGAGCTAAGTTGTGGGGGTTTCCCGGGGAAATCACCTAATTAAGCTAAAATCAACAATAGTAAGACAATGGTTAAAGAATGCAATTAAATGTCACATGTCACAACTGATAAGAATCATGTTCATAAATATCAATTCATCCTAAAATTATAAATGTAAAAAGAACAACATGTTGACACACTTGCATGTCCATTGTTAAGCTAGTTCCAAGGAAAAGGTGACCTCAGATGACAATGGATCTACAATCTATCATAATAGGAGTCTCTATTGGAGTAGTAATAGGCTGGTCTATTAAGTGGTATAGTAGTAAAGGTATTAATACCATCCCTGGTTATACAGACAACTACCCAATCCAAGAAGTAACAACAGATCAAACCCATACCGGTATACACTCTCCTGTCACCGGGTAAGTATGTCAACATTCCTGTGTCATGTTTTCTTTATAGAATGATATTCCCAATGAACTTAAGTTCCAATAGGGTCATAGCTTAAGGGTCGGAGAGACAGACATGTAGCTAGGTAGTGCAAAAACAAGCCTAAGCTTAGCTTAAGGCTCAACACAATTTTAATCACATTTATATAGGCAGCAGCCTATACAACTGAGGTTAATGGCCAATGGCCATTTTTATAAACCTCATTACACTTGTTACAATTTTAACAAATGACTATATTTGTTACCATATTTGTACCATATGTGTTACCAATTTGGTACCACCAATTGACCATATCTGTTAACAAATGACCACATTGACGCATACATCATTGAACAGACTGTTATTGGTCTGTTATTCATGTACTTCACCCTTACTCTTTGTGTTATCTGCCTACAAATGTCTGTCTCTCCTAACCCAAAGGAGAACTGGCCTCTTCCTGCTGCTGCTGCTGCTGCTGCTGAAAAATATACTTAAAACTTTTAACAATAATTGCAATAGTATTGTATAGCTGCTTATTGCTACTGGCTGTATATGCATGTATTATATTGTTACTCAATACATTTTTGTTAGCTCAGCAAAACAGTGTTATAATTATGGTAAGGCAGTTTATACTACATTTACATTGAATACATACATGTACATACACATAAAGACATTGTTTACTAGCAATAGATATTCTAAAATAAACTGAATTAAGTTACAACAACATGTTACTAACATCATCTACTTAGCTATCATTATAATCAAAACTGCACTAACATCCGTCTCGGCAAAGAGCTACTATGAATAACAATTGACATAAATATACGGAGGAAGGCCGTGTTATTCATAAGTGCTATTGTGTAAGCTAACAAAGAGAGACGGGAGGTAAGGTAAGTTGTTTGTGTGTGTGTGGTTAGGTATATGCCTGTAGGAGAATTACTACCATATAGGTATATACAAGTAGGGGAATTAGGGACTAATAGCAGGCAGCTAGGAACCATTCTAAAAGGAGTGAAAAGGAGACATCTAAAGCAAGATGACCGATCCAATATCATTGATAGTTGCATTGCTACTCATCAATCTCCTCATGTCACTAATGCTAGTGATCACTAGTGTCTTTGCCATTACAGCCACCTGGGTCATTCAGTTCATCATTATGGCAGGACTGGTCTTTATGGCAGGCATATTCATCGCTCTCTTGTATTGCTGTCTTGGTGGAAGGAGGAAAGAAAGAAAAATCAAATATCCGATGCAAGCAACGGATAAAGATGTCTATGATAAAATGAGAGCTCACATCCTTCCTTCACTGTGTAGCAAAGGATACAAGAGAGAAGGGAATATCTATGTTGTGTAGAATATGTTCTGAAACAACACATTCTACAATCATATTGGACTTGGACACATAATCTAACATATGCAAGGAATTATAAATATGTGTATAATATTTAAATATAAAATTAATCATTTATGCTAATATAATCTCTATAATTATCATTTAATCTATTATAATTTATTATTATGATTATTTCATAAAAATAAAGTCTAATGCAAGCAAGAATATGCATGAAAGATATGGGGAATTTCCCAGGGAAATTACCTCAATATGAATTCATGACATCATCACAACATCACATGCGAAAGAACAAAAGATGCATACCTAAGGCTATTACAAACAAATCACAGCTATCAGTATCAGAGTGTAAAATGATACCAACTATACCACACCAAAAAGGTATATTTTGATAAAATAAGAATAACTATAGAGTATCAAGTATCATATTAAAATATTCATGGTTAATTAAGGTCACGTGTCGCGCATCGGCTAAACAAAGAGATAATAGCAATAGTGATACCAGCATTATAATAGCTGAAGATAAGCAAAGATTGATATATATTCGAGTAAGTTGAGCCTATCTCTATCTATTAGCTATCTATTTATCATAATTATAATAGGCTATAATAATGGAGCACTATGTATACGTGTATTCAGTCCTTCTATTGTTGGTCTTTTTGGTCTGGATACAGCCAACTATTACATCAATCATAGCATCACTATTATTTATCAGCATTCCATTACCAGTTCTAGTAATAATAATAATCTTGTATTGGGCTAATAGAAACAATGTTAATAGAAGAATAATGTATCCAACAGAAGTGACAGATGAGGCTCGTTACGAAGAAGTTATGTTTTTTGTGCCAACATTTGACTACCGGTACTGTTTTTACAATTTCAATAATAATGGAAATTAAATTATTTGCTACAGGTACTAGTCACATGTTATAACATTATTGTGTTAATAATGTAAATATCATATGTCCTTTTTCCATTAATCAAATGTTATGAAAATAAATAGCATTAACGTAATCAGTGAATCAGCTGTCTTTTCCAATAATAATGATTTTAAATTCCAATCCCCTGGGAGGCCAATAACCCAACCCACTTCAATAAATTCCCCCCACCCACAACCAATTAAAACTTTACACATCTACAACTATAAAGTACACTATACCATACTATAAGTATAAGCAAACACAAAAATGCAAAATTCCTCCATTGTCATAGCAACAATAATTCAGAGTGCAAAATGATACGTACTACACTATTTTGATAAAATAGAATAACTATATTATCAATTATCATATTCATATATTCACAGTACAGTACATTATGATCACGTGCCTACCACGCACGGGCTTAAGCTAATAAGGGAGATTGGTATCTATAGTATCAGTGATATTATAAAAACTAGAGCCCAAGTAAGTTGTGTCTATCTCTATTAGCTATCAATATGCATCATAGTTATAGGATGATGACAAAACAAAAGATATTTCTGTCCTTTTCTCTTGTGTTAGCAACCGCTGTTGTTGTGGTGCTGTGTTACGTTAAAAAAAAGAATGCGGACAAAAAAGTAGTGAGCCCAATAGAAGAAACAAATAAAGTAGAAGAAAAAGATAGATTTATCGTACCATCAATTAAGATTTCAACACTGAATCTTAATATAAAATAGGGACACATATTGTAGCACTAGTCATTATAATCAAAAACCTTTGCTATCATCTAGCCATTCTATTTAGCTATTATTGTAAATAATATCATATTTTCTTATTGATCTAATTAATGATTCTATGTTGTGAAAATAATAGTATAGTGGATCAAATATTTCTTCCATTTTGAAAAATTGCTAAGAGGGGATTTCCCCCAGCACTATTAAATAATAACCCAACCCAATTCCTCCACCTACCAACAATTCAAAGTTATCCAGTACTGCATGGTACATGTAGACACTATGCAGCAGTGATACAAAACATGCAATAACCAGCAAACATAACCACACAACACAGTAACATAGAGCAACAATTTGGAATGAGATCACAAAGTGCAAAAGGTCTCCATTGTAATTTAGTTAAAATAAAATATGGAATTTAAATAAAGTAAAATTCAAGAAAAAAATAAATGAGAGGTGGGGAAATTTCCAGGGAAATTACCTCAACACAAATTCATGACATCATCATGACATCATAATAATGTGTAAAAGAATGACAAAATGCATTCCTCAAGCAATTACAGATACACCACAGCTATCAATAGAATGTAAAATGATACTACACTACAAAGGTATAATTTGATAGAATAAAAATAATTATAGAGCATCAAATATCATATTAACAATATTCATGGTTAATTAGGTCACGTGCCGTGCGTCAGTTTAACAAAGACTTAAACAAAGTGGATTGTCTTCATAGTAGTAGTGAAAGTAGTGACACAATAAAAGCTGAAAGCTACTACTCAAGTAAGCTGCGTCTATATCTATTAGCTATCAATGTGTATCATAATTATAGGCTATGATAATGAAATGGTATGTATACATTGGTCTTCCCATTATATTGGTAGTCGTTGAAGTGGTTTGGATGGAGCCATCAGCTTTAGTATGGCTAATAGTAGGGATATTATTAGTCACTGTTCTATTAGCAATCCTTATCATAATAATAATAATAATAATACTGTATTGTATTGATGCTAATAGAAAAAAGGCCCATCCAACAGAGGAGACGGATCAAGCTTTAGACGATGAAAATGTATGCTTCGTACCAAGTTTTGGATACTACGTTCATAATTCCAATGATAAATAGAGAGATACTGTTAAACAATATACTTACATTAAGTACAGGTAGTGTATTAAATATTTCTGTAATCAACTAATCATTCCATTAAGTTATTATTGTAAATAATCATAATATCATGTTCTCTTAATCTAATGTTGTGAAAATAATGCAATGAACAGCTGTTCTGTTTCTAATTTCCAATAACAATGATTTTTGAATTTCATAGTATAATGACTGAGAAGGGGGTTTTCCCTGGGATAGCCCCTGCCCCTATTTAAATAATAGCCAAACCCACTTCAATAATAAATTACTCCACCTACCAACAATTCTAACTTTAAAACAGATATTCAGTACCAGTACATGTAGACACTATATGAAGCAGTAACTGTAACACAGAACATGCAATAATCAGCAAACATAACCACACAACACAGTAACATAGAGCAACAATTTGGAATGAGATCACAAAGTGCAAAAGGTCTCCATTGCAATCAGCTGAGCAAATACTTCCATTTATAAACAGCAAAGCAACTAGATATATACATAAATATTTCATAAATATTGTACATACAAAGTTTCATAACATCACACAGTTTAAGGATGTTGGCACCAAATATAGACAAAAGATATAGTAAACAGATTTGCCAATACAACAACTAATAAATGCCCTGTGTACATATACATACCGGTACATGTATTATTAAATAGCGATGGGTGTTCCGGAAGAATTTTACTATCATGCTCTAATTCCATGCCCAAAAAAGGGACAGAGTCACATGAAAAGTGTGATTATTCACAGTTGGTTGGTCCCGTTAGCAAAGGAGAGACAAAACACAGCTCTGTTGTAAGGGCTAGCAAGGAAACTATACCAAAACTTTGATTTCAACCAAGACTCCATCTCGTGACTTACTCTATCCATTGACAAGAAGGAGGAACATGATATTGGAAGTTATTCTTTTGTTTATCATGATTATTCAAATCCTAATGATGGTCATTGGAGTTACTTTATGGCTGATAGGAGGCCTCCTGGTCACTCTACTCATACTACTGGGAAAGATCTGCCATAAAATCCACATCTCAAGAAGGAAGAAAAGACAAACAGAGAGAGATGGCCATTGTGAGAAGCATTACTCAAAAGAAGAGGAAAATGAAGAGGAACGTCGTGAAAGGAAATGTCTGATGGTACCATCACTTTGCCATACTAAAAATAAAGTGACGAGCTTCAATGATAAGAGAGCTTTTGAAGTTACTTACAGCATATGATGCTGACCTAAAACCATGTACTAACATACAATGCATACAATGTATGCCATACTTTTTACTTTTTATTTTTGAAAAGGTAAAATTCAAATAGCCAGCAGTTTGGGAGTAAATTCCACAGTTAGTGCTTGAGCAATGGTACTTAATGAAAGGAAGAGAGAGACGGAGAAGGTCATATACTTATAGTAACAAGAATTGATAAGCTACCCCTCCCAATGATCTATTGATATTAAAGCCAATGAAATGTTTTATTACGTGCGTGTAACTCGCGTGTAACTCGCGTGTAATTCACGTGACTACTGGTAGTAAGTTTAATAATAATTTGATAATCTCTTTATCTAGACCACAGAAAGGAAACTGGCCTTAATATGATACTAGCAATTGTGTTGATAAGCCTGATGCTCATCCTTGGATTTGGCTTGATAGTGGTGCTCAAGAAAATGTGTGAGAAAAGATACCCAATACAGGAAGTGAATAAAAAATCAAAATCACGTTATGTATTCCTATAACTTCCAAAGAATAGAACAATAAACCAAATATTAGAGACATACTGATATAGGTCGTACGTTATTCGATACTCCAATCTTTTTGTTAATAGTCAAATTAATTAATTATATTGACACAGGTCATAGATCATTTAATTATTCCAATCTTGTTAATATTCAAATTAATTATTTTCTTTTGTCAATCATCAATCTTCTAATTAGACAGGGGTCTTACAATCCCTTGCATGTATACAGGCGCATACACACACATGTTACCAAAAAAGGCGTCTCATTATAACAATCAGTAAACTGACCACACCTCCCAGTAATGAACCAATATAACATGGAATGGGCCACACCTACAACAAAAATGCAATGATTAAAAACTGGCCCAACCTTTTTACACATTTCAATATTACTATAATAATTAAATATTTAATTTATTACAATTCAAATAGCCAGCAGTTTGGGAGAAAATTTCCCAGTAAATATCCCTACTGCTTGAGCAATGGTATTTAATGAAAGGAAGAGAGAGACGGAGAAGGTCATATAGCAACAATAAGAATTGATAAGACTAAAGATACTACCCTCCCAAATCCCACTGTAATCTCGTGATATAAAGCTATGAATAATGCATGTGTTATCACGTGCTAGCTCAGGCCACCTAACTCAACTGACCGCATTATAAAAACCAGTACGTTGACATCAGAAGATCAATTACTGATAACTCTTCTCCATGTTTATAGATCTAAACCACACTATATAAGATAAAGGAAGCTCTGACCACTGATCATGATATTGATATGGTTCTTTATAATAACTCCATTGTCTTTCATGACAGTACTGCTCATATTTGGATTAGTTTTGGCTCTTAGGAAAAGAAACTCAAGACAGAAAAGGCGTCCAATACAGGCATCAAACAATGATTCTTCAAAGGCATGCATTGTTGCCTCATTCAGTTAAATATAGAACAATTAATGAACAAAATAATACCAGGAAATCACAGGTTATTCGACATTCCAATCATACTTGTATATATTCAAATTAATTATGTTCTTGTGCTAATCAAGTATCTTTTAATTAGGGGATCTTCCTAGGGCAATCCCTTGCATGTATACAGACGCATATACACACACACACACGTTACCAAAAAAGGCGTCTCATTATAACAATCAGTAAACTGACCACACCTCCCAGTAATGAGCCAATACAACATGGAATGGGCCACGCCTACAACAAAAATTCAATCATTAAAAATTGGCCCAACCTTTTTACACATTTCAATATTACAACATATAATTAAATATTTATCTACACGTACAAGAGTAGATACAGTAGATGTAATGTATGCCATACCTTCCATTGAGTGTCCCAGTCTAGTAACAGTACAGCTGCTCCTATCCATGAACCCGTCAGTACAGCTATTGCATTCACTGCACAATAAAACTGCCTCATTGTATATCGACTTTTACTATAAAATTAAATAATTTATTTTATTTTTATTCAATTACTGTGATAGCTTACATAAATAAAAGAGTTTCCGTCCATTCATTGGGTGTCCATTGCAATAATGTTAAGCAGGGTATGAATATTAATGAGGACATTAATGTGGACCAGAGCATAGTTTCGTAAAACTGACTAAAAATAAAATAAAATAATTGTAATTTTAATTCTAAAAATTAGTTCTGCTCCCCCACCTGAAGATTGGTGCCCCAAACAATACAGCAATCACATAAAACACTGCAATACCTCCAGATAAAACTAATCCAGGGAAAATAAAACTATTTCCGGTCGCCATGTTTAACCACATGAAAGCACGTGGGTACACCTACGCATTCATACGGGCGTGGTAGACTACACCTATAAGTTAAATATTTGTTCTAATTAAAGCTCACCAAAGGAGGACTTGATTTTGGAGCATCAAAAGACACTAGAAAGGAGCTATATTAGGATGCTTTCAAGACTATTCAATCGGTTAAACAGAGTATGGCAGTTTGCTCTCAATGCCACGAGAGGATTCTTCATGAAACTCGCCCTTACCTTCATCATCTTCATGAGCTATCTCTTCTTATCAATGACAATTTATGCTGTCCTCAGGCAGCTAATGGTACCACAGAAGACCCACATTCTACCGGTCCACCTCTACTTTAAGTAAGATAGGATCACTATAACATGAGACTTTATAAAAACACAACTCCTGATAAAGAATAATGCAATTTTAGTGTTTGTGCATGTGAAATGTACCATACTATTGTGAGTACTGAGCCAATGGGGTGCTTTTATATCAGTATAAGCTGATTTAGTACTGGCTTTATTTAGTATGCTGTTTATATGGAGACGAGTAAAATTACAAAGGAATTTCATAATTTCATTTCTTTAATAATAATTTATTAGAGTCCATTATATTTGGAATGATGATGAGGCTTGTTTTGCATTCCACAAGAGTCATGTTTTGTATTAAAGTATTTATTCAGCTTCTACTGATGAACTGATTATAACGTTTATTGTAGATAGTGCGTGTTTTATGTATGATCGTGTTTATGTTTTATGTTTCAGCCCTAAGTGTCTCACTGGAGAACATCATCAGGACTCTGTTTCAAACTTTGCATTCAATCGGATACCTCGAAATGAAGCAAAGGTATGAATAATTATAATTTAATTCTATCATTTAAGCTCTCACTCATTTTTCTGATACATATTGATGTCCTTATGCTATGTAGAAAGTTTGAGCTGATTCCAAGCTCAAATTTTTGAGTTATGGCTATTTGAAGAAATGTGCCAAAATCTGAAAAATTCTCTGTACTATAGCCCATGGTTTTTTCCGAAAAATGGTTCTAAAGTCACTGCCAATTTTTATTACATTTTTTGATACATATTGATGTACTTATGCTGTGTAGAAAGTTTGAGCTGATTCCAAGCTCAAATTTTTGAGTTATGGCTATTTGAAGAAATGTGCCAAAATCTGAAAATTTCCCTGTACTATAGCCCATGGTTTTTTCCAAAAAAATGGCTCCAAAATCACCCCAAATTTTTATTACATTTTCTGATACATATTGATGTGCTTATGCTATATAAAAAGTTTGAGCTGATTCCGACTTGAATTTTTTGAGTTATGGCCATTTAGAATGTCCCAATTTTGTTTTCCCCTTAGTCCTGTTCATATCCAATGGCTGAGTTTTTCCTCTCCAGTTCCGGTGACAGGTTATTGACTCCAGGCCATGCCTACTCCATAGCCGTTGAGCTTGAAATGCCAGAGAGTCCACAGAATGCTGATCTCGGTAAGTGAAAAAAAAAACAAGAAGGCTCTTCTCCTTTCATTGATTTACATACATGTATGTACCCTCAGGTATGTTCATGGTTAATCTGACATTGTATTCAAAGACCGGTAAAGTTACTGGTTCCTCCATTAGATCAGTGAGTATACACTTCCTCTTCAAACCTGCCATGTTCCTCCTTCTTTCATAGGCTGTCCTCCATTACAAGTCGTCATTGCTGCACACTCTCTCGACTGCTTTCTTCTCTTTTCCTCTTGTCCTTGGCCTAACGGAAGAAAAGCAAACACTCTCTGTCGTCATGTTTGATAACTTCCAGGAATCACACTTTGTACGATTAGTAAAAACTTAAAAATAAATATTCTCTTTTTCTTTTACAGTCTGACGGGTCTACTAATGCCATAGTGACTATCATGTCTCACAAGATACAGTTATACTCAACCAAACTCACATTTGATGCTAACTTTACTGGATTATCGTAAGCACATCAACTACTCTATACTGCTTTTTTATACATAAACGAGCACGCTACTTACCAAAAATATAATTGTACATTATGTTAGGTTTTATCTCTACCATTGGCCGATATCAATGGCTATTATAATAGTGAGTGGGCTCTTCTTTTCAATCAGTGGCGTGACAGTCCTACTGTGGGCTAGGAAGATGATGGACAGAATGAACCAGTTCAGAATACAGCAAAGATACTTGAATCACAGAGTGAACACTAGACGCCACTCAGGGGGAGGAGGAGGAGGAGTAAGAGAAGAGAGTGAGGAGGGAGTGTAATGATTTTAAATTTTTATTTTATAGCTGGAGCCTATTCCGGAAGAAGATGAGGAAAGAGGACAAGAACATATTGAAGAGCTTTCAACAGGTTTATATAAATTATAAGCTAACAAGAGTACAAGACTATATTTCTTATTATTATTGTCTTTATTCCAGATGGATCAGGAGGAGGAGGAGCAGCAAGAGCTAATGATACTTCTGATAACGTGAGTACCATCAGTTCGGCTACCGAGATTGCTACCAGTGATGTCAGCGACTTCACTGACATTGAGGATCAACCTCATTCTGGAACCCCACCTCCTAATTACCGGACTCAGGGAAGGGAGGAGGAGCCTCCTGTTGTACGTCACAGAGGAGAAAGGAGAGGAGATTCAACATCCTGATTGACTTTTTACACATGCAATCTAGACATTAATTCTATTCACAAATCAAAATTTATCTTCACTTACTTAATTTAATCAATTTATTAATAATTTTGTGGCCTAAATTTTTTAAATAAAATTTTAATTTGTTTTCTTTTGTACTCTATAGGGACTAAATAATAATTTAAATTTTTAATAATCTTTTTTTTTCAAAGTGGAACAAAAAGAAAGAACAACAACGAAACCACTTCATGCATCATAGTCCTCCTCGTCACTGTTGCCATGGCTTGTTGCCCCACCCACTAAACCAGCAACAGCTACATTAGCTGAAGGAAGAGAACTAGCATATGCAAGAAGGGGACTGGGCGTGGCTTTTGAATTGAGTTTAGCAGCAAGAGCTGAGAGAGGAGACTGTGTTGTACTAAGAGGAGGAGGAGGAGCAGAACTGGAGGGAGGAGATGGAGATGAAGAGGAGACGTTTGCTGAAAGTCGTTTGTGTAGGATGGCAAGTGGAGAAGGATCCACTGAAGGTTTCTTGTTGGTCGAGTTACTGCTTTGAGCTGAAGCAGGGGAACTAGTGTCTGACTCCTAGCAAAAGGAAGAAATACTGCAATAGTTTCACTATTCGCTTAAAATACATACATCTTCTTGTTCGCTCTCCTGCTCCTTATCTTCATCCTCCTCCTCTGGCTCTTCTGCTTTCTTCTTTAACTTTTTCTTACTTGAACTGCCAGATCCAGAAGGAGCCTTTGATGCGCTATTCTTCCTTTTCCTAGAGAGAAAGTAAAAATGAATTATTATTATTATTATTATTATTATTATTATTATTATTATATTATTATTATTATTATTATTATTATTATTATTATGACTTACCGTCCTCTTTTAGGTGATTCTTCATTCTCGTTACAGCCAGAAACATCAGGGACCTTGGCAGTGAGGTCTTTTAAAAAGTCCCATTGCTCCTCCTTTTCAATGCAATGCTTCCTGTTGACTCAAATAATGATCATAAAAGTAATCGAGTTGACTTACAGGTGACCAACGGTCAAGGTCTTTGCATTACGTGATCCAGCATACTCACTGCTTTTAGTCAATATTGCCTGCAAGAATATCTCAACAGCACGTGCTAAAGGAATGCTAAGGAAAATAACACTTAATAAAAAGAGACAGGATGAAATTTAAAACTGTTTCACTTAACTAATGTACACATGCCAAGACTCATTAACTACACATTTTAATACTCATCTGACGGCCAAACGCTTCAAGAATGATACAATTCTCATTTAATGTACTGATTTAGCTGGTCTGGTGTGTAGTGTACGTGTGTGTGGATGATGTGTGGAGGAGGATACATATCAGGATTGGTACAGCTGTTGCTACTCTTCCTACATCGTCATCAAGCTGCATTATCTTCTTAATGCGAGCCTAAAACAAGGGAGAGAGCTAGACTGAGAAGATGTAAGGCCAGAGTAACTTACAGCTGGGAACCTGGAATCGAATTTCCTTCTCTTTGGAGGCATGGTGTCCTTTCTTGATTGAAAGAAAGGCGTGGCTAACTCTCCTTAATAAACTTATTAACTATGAATAATTAATAACTATGAATAATTAATTAGATTTCGACCTTGCGGATCACTTGGCCCTGTGGGTTGGCGCCAAAACTTAGCTCACGTGACTGCTGAGCTCAGCAATAATATCACGATGCCATCCAGGAGGCTATTTCATATAAAAGGTTGAGCTGAGCCCAAGACAGTCACTGTCAAGTTGAAGTTCACTCTCAGTTGCTCTAATCTCTTAAACAAGAATAACACAACATGTCTGGACGTGGAAAAGGAGGCAAAGGTCTCGGAAAGGGAGGCGCCAAGCGTCACAGGAAGATCCTTCGTGACAACATCCAGGGAATCACCAAGCCCGCCATTCGTCGTCTTGCTCGCCGTGGTGGTGTCAAGCGTATCTCTGGCCTCATCTATGAGGAGACACGAGGTGTACTGAAGGTCTTCCTCGAGAATGTCATCCGTGATGCTGTCACTTACACAGAGCATGCCAAGAGAAAGACAGTCACTGCTATGGATGTCGTCTATGCTCTGAAGAGGCAAGGACGTACACTCTATGGTTTCGGAGGGTAAACATCTCAAGCCCCCAACCACTGAACTTCTATACACCATCTTTTCAACCGGCTCTTTTCAGAGCCACCCATTTCTAAAAGATCCTTAACTTGATCATTATTTTATCTCTTGTTTGATAAGAAATGTTTATTCAGTCACAAATTTGCAAACTAAACTCAATAAACTGTGTGGAATAAGCCCATAGTGTGATCAGCAGTCAGCACACAAGCAATTGTGAGCATGCGGTTAAGTTATTATTTGATGTAAGGGGGCATACGAAACCTTACATCAAAAAGTCATTGCCTTGCACTTTGGTTACTCCCACTATACCATTATTGTATATCTGCATTATGATATACATTCGATGAAATGGTCAAGAAGTGCACAGGTGATTTGACCTTTTGATACAAAAACGTTTCAAACTTCACACAAAATTAAATTTAGCGCTCGTTTGCGTTGCATTTTATGACCAGGCTTTAATGTAAAATTGCTAAGTTATTCCACATGAAAATTTTATTAAGTCAAATAAGATGATTTTGAGCGGATCCATATGAAGCTACATGTGCCACACCCAATATACAAACTACAACACAAGTTATTAATTTGCTGAGTAATATTAATTACAATGGTCCAGTTATGATTAACAACAGATTATGATTCCTTGTTCGTAAAGTGTCAAGCACAAGCTAGTCTAAAAGGAGCATTACAACAATTCTTTTATAATGGAACTGTTTCATACCTTCTTTAAGTCCAAGTCTAATGGCAAATCTCTAACATAAACAAATTTAGGATAACTCTTTATCAAGAACTGTATTGCCATTGCATCCTAAAGACAAGAATCTCAATAAAATAAAAACTACCAAAGGAGGAGTCATCACCTCTTCTTCTAAAACAATGACCTGAGGATCTTTCTCTTTATATATTCTAGTGTTGCCAGTGTTAAAGTACAGTGAATACTCAGAGCCATCATTGGTCAATCTAGAGAGAAGAGAGAAAGATTATCATACCCCCTCTTCCTTACTCCTTCTACATACCTCACTGATTTCTGTCGAACTATCTTTATCATGGTATCAAGAGTTATCATTGTTTGGTGCGTTACTTTCCCGTCTTCCTCAAGAGATGGACCACGATTATAAATCATACACTTCTTTTCATCTAAGAGAAATAACAGTACACGTCGTACATACACACAGAATTTACTATAACATACTTTCAGAAAGACAAGGAGGGAGAGATGAGTGTAAAAAATCAACAGCCATCTAAATAAAATTGAACATCCAATGACTCAAAAGGCCATGGTAAACTACTGACTTCATCTGCAGCTGACAACAATGGAGCGTATTGTACTATCCTTGAGAAGAGATCGTGCGTTTTGTCAAAGAATTGACAGATCCTCTTGTCCTTCTAAAAATGGGGAACGAAAAATAAATAATACTGGAATTATCTCAACTGCTACTGACAGAATTGCCATGAACAAATCCTACGTAATCGGAATAGTCCCAGGGCAAAGAATGTCTGAAATCTTCATCCTCTTCAATGGCGGACTTTAAAGCAAGAGGCAGCATCTAAAAAAACCAATAATACATGTACATATGGTTACATCATCGAAAATTCACTCGTTCAAAGAAATCGCCCCAAGTGTGCTTCTGAGCAGTTGATAATGTAATGTGAAGAGAATGTGTGTCCGGTAGAGCTACAGCCTGGAGAAAGGAAGAACATAAATAGATTGATTGTCAAATGAATTAAGTACTTGATGTATGACACCACGAGGAAAGTACAAGAGATCTCCAGGGTTAAGAATAATGTCTAATATCGGTTTACCAATCTCCTCTTCATCAAGATCATCTAAAAATAAATTAATCTTAAATAAATATTTTGGAGCAACAATATGAAGACAAGATACTCACTGCTCGAAGTTCGTGGGAGTATTTCATAGCGATTCCTTGGCTTGTAAAGCCGCCATCTTTTCTTCCCTTCTACTTGTACTACAAATGCCTCAATGTCGTCATAATGAGGAGCGAATCCCTGCGTTCCAGCTGGAGTCAAGTAGCTACAATATAAAAGTGTACAGCTTTAATTAAAATTTAAGGACATGAGTACTACGTACATGTTGGCACCAACAAACGAGCTAAAGTGCTCTTGCAAAAAGGAAGTCAATAACCACATTGGCCGAGAATAAGTCTGAGGATTCAAAAATTGAATAGAATACCCATCCTAAAATTAAAAAAAAAAGCATAAATATTATAACTTGCTAAAGGCCCTTACACTAAATCTGTCCCAGACCATTGGAGCATGTGCCCTGCCTGATGACTGTTCCACTTCTTTCTCTCCATCAGCATACGAGGTTATCCTAATATTGACCAAGTGCTCAATATGATTCTAAAATACTACAAATAAAATACAAGAATCTATTATTTTTATTAGACTTGCCTCTCTTAATATCCTGTCAAGGTCTCTGCTACTAAACCAACCATCATTATAATGAGGGACATTTCTTGGTATCATGACTGGTTTCTGTTCCCAGTCATTTCTATACAACAATATCAAAAATCATTACATTCTGTTTAAGCATGCGACAAGACAAATACTTGTAAAATTTGTCACATGAGAATGGATAGATGAGTAATTGAAACAGCGCCTTTCCAGCTGCTCGACTGTCTTCGTATTGATCAGGTTTGAATTGATTTTTAAATGGAACGTCAAAATTAGGGACACACCCTTCCTTTCCCTCGTCACTACTAAGTGATTCAGTATCATCAGCTTGTTCCTCACTCTCTTCTTCTTCTTCGATGCTTGAAAATGAGTTAGTTTTATGCTTTATCTTCATCAATTTCTTTGAGCCTTTAGTTACCTTCTCTTAGAAAATAAGATTACAATTAAAATCATGAGTTCATGCAAAGTGAAGGATTGTGCATGTAATTGTGCTAGTTACTCCACCCATTTCTGCCATACCCCTGTACGGCAAGTTCCTTACATTACGGCTATTTTTGTTGCCAGCATCAAATGATTTAAGGATTTTCCTCTTTTTCCTTTTCTGCAAAAATTCAAGCTAAAGTGTACAGATTAATTTTGTGTCACTGATACTCACATTAGAGTTATCTGATGAGTCCTTTGCTCTTTTCTTTCTTTTCTTTTTGCTAACTATGCTTTCATTGCTATCCTCCTCCTCTTTCTCTTCTCCTTTATACACTTGAAATGCTGACATAGTAGCCATGATACATACACGTGTCTCTCTTGTCTCAACCCCTATAGAGCTAATTGTAATTATTGCGGCGCGCCCACCTAGCTATATTTATGTCTATGATGGAAGAAGTGGAACAGGAACAGCAAAAGTGTAGGAGAGAAATCAAAATCCCTGTTAATGGCGTTGAGCTTTATTGCATCATAAGTGGAGATGGACCAACTCCTGTCCTGTTTCTCCCCGGGGCAGCAACACCGACTGTACTTTCCTTTCCTTTCCAATTAGAATATTTTGGCAAAAGTGGCAGTGGATATACAGTGATCTCTTTCGATCCAAGAGGATATGGATACTCTCACGAAGTCCCAAGGACCTTCTCAGTAGCACCGGAGCACCATACAAAGGTTGATGCAAGGGATGCATACGAGATAATGAAGTACTTGGGGTATGAGAAATACTTGGTTGTTGGTTGGTGTGGTGGAGGTCTCACTGCAATGTATCTTGCTTCCCTCTTCCCTGATGCTGTCCAAGGAATGATTACATGGGGCTCCAGGATACACTATAGTGAACGCGATCTGGAAGTTTCGGAAAGTATGAGGGACATTATTAAAGGGCTTTCAGAACATCCAGAGGCATGCAAAAAGTTTATTGAAATATATGGCAGTGAAAACACTTTGCAAACTCTTTGGGGCAGATTCACCGATTCTGTACTTGAGACATACGAGTATGTCAAAGATAAGAATGGAATGTTATGCTCTGACGAGTTGAGTCAAATAAAATGCCCCACAGTTATCCTTCATGGCGAAAATGATCACATGACGACACTTGATCAAGCAAAGCTAGTCAAGGATTTGATTCCTGGTAGTCAGTTGGTTCTGATAGAAGAAGGTGCTCATATTATGCAAATTACAACACCAGATAAGTTTAATAGTGCCGTTGATGGTTACTTAAAAGAAATGATGGCTAATAAAGAGAAATAAAAAAAATAAACTACTAGACTATATACTTTTTGCTTTAATAACTATTTGTGCTAGATACTATTGTTCAATAATCATTGTAGCATCATTGTATGTGCACAGCTCTCCTGCAGTAACTTTATCGCATCAAAAACAAGTAGTTTTTAAAAACAAAAATTAAGCAATTTTATATAAATAATATAACATAATTAAAAAAGAATTAGCTACTATTGGCATATCTAAACAATTAATGTGCAATAAATTTAGATCATCTCTGATTATATAAACTCTTCCAGTCTATAGTGCTAAAGAATGGATGTGACTTGATATCATCAGTGCCATTTAAGCCAGAACCTACACATTAAGCATAAAAGAGAGAGATACATTATAAATGATGTACAGGATCCTTTTTTGTAGCTTACCAATTCTTTCTAAAGGATTAACCTGCAGCAACTAAACAAAAAGGGAGTAAGACAGCTCAGCTAGGTTTAGTTTCTTACTTGTTCTATTAGTGATTTGGCCTCTGGCGAGACCTTACCAGGTACAACAATAGGTATATGGGAGTGTATTCCTCCTGGATGGCAGTGAACCAACAGCTCCCCAGTCAACAGCTCAAATAAAATGGCTCCTAAACTCCACCAGTCAGCACTCACTGTAGCTTCATCTAACCCGCTAAGCTCTACAACCATAAATACATGCAGTCATTATGCCCTCCTATATTAGTATGATGCTTTACCTGGTGCTACATACATTCTCTGTACAGCCTCGGTCTTCACAGAATTCGGTATATAGTCCCACTGACCAAAATAAGTTAAACGAACGTCCCCTATAAGAGGATGTACCATGTACCATCTTACTTTCACATGAAAAAATAGTAATTAATTTTACCTGAGTCATTAATCAGAATATTGTCTGAGTGGAGGTCTCTATAATAATAAAAATAATCAATTATTACTATCACTGTATATGCTGCAATCTGCAAAAAAGGAGTAGCTATTACTAAACTAACCTGCATATGATACCATTGGAGTGTAGATGCTCCAATGCTATGACTAATTGAGCTGCCCATTTCTTAATGTCACTGTCCAGTTGTTTCTCCCACTCCTGACTGGGACCAGTCTCTGGTGATCCTCTCAGCGATACAACAGGAGAGAACTGTGGAGTACTCTGCCTAGACGAGAGTCTAACAGTAACGAGAAGTAAACGCTACAAAGGTTACTCATAAGACTCACTTTTTTATTCCTTCAGCTGGTCTAGAGACATCTCCTCCTCCTGATAAACTTGAAGCCGAGGGTTTTGCTGGAATGGGGCGAGGCTGAGACGTAGGTGTGGTTGGAGTTGGTGGTACGACATTAATGGTGGTGGATGAAGATTGATCACTACTGGTATTATCATTATTATCATTATCTGCAGATACAGGTTCGTTGGTGACACTATCTTTACCACTAGAAGCATCAATCCCATTTGTAATAATTTCCTCTTGGCTGCCTTTGTCCCCATTGTCTATAACATCAGGTTTAGAGCTGCCTTTATCTTCATTATTACTACTGCTAGTGTTAGGTGGATCAGTGCTAGTATGAATATCATCATTACTACTACTGGGTACTATATCAGTAGGATCAGCAGTAGTTGTATTATCATTATCCTGACTAAGGTTGAGTTGTAGGAGGTCGCTGTTATTATCTGGTGCAGAAAGAGAAGTGAATGCAGATAAGTGCTTCTCCAACTCAAGAAGCTGCTCTTGATCTCCTAATAAATCATCATCCTCTTTATTAGTATCTTCTATTAATGAACCATCATCCTCTTTACTTAATGAATCATCATTCTCTTTACCATCTCCCTCCTGTAATATAGCTTGAATCTCAGCTTCATCTTCTCTGTCAAGTATTGCTGAATCATCAGCATCATCTTCTCTTGTTGCTTTGCTACTCAACTCTTCCTCGTCTTCTTTGCAAAGCTCTTCCATTTGCTTCCTTAATACATCCAGCATGTCTTCTTTCTCATCTTCTTCGTCTCCATCACCACTCCCTCCACCAATGCTACTCCCAATGCTGCTAGTAACTGGTAGTTCGGTCGGTGGACTTAAATTATCCATCAAATATTGTATATAGTCGTCTTCATTTTTAGGCTCGAGCGTAGGAGGAGGGTCTTGATTAGGACTGCCGTGAGAGTGAGGCAGCGAGATGGGACTCTGGGTCATATTTAAGGACTCTGAGGATACATTAGGGGATAATGGAGGGCCTGGAGATAAAGTACTGCTCTCTTGTCCGATGACAATCCTAGCCAATTCTTCTCCTTGCTCTCTTAGTCTTTTCTTCTCTCTCTTTCTCCTCCGCCTCTCCTCTCTCTCTTGGAGCCTCCTTCCAAGTTGGTGGTCTCTGATTGATTGAACGTGATGGACTAGTCGGCCATTTTTAATATGCTCCAGGAGGAGAAAGATACGATTCGATACTGTCTCGTAATGGTGCAATAGTTTTACCATATAAGGGCATTGAGACTAAAATTATTAAAATTATTTTAATATCATTTTATTTAAACTTACAGGTGTTCTGTTCTTGCTCCTGGGTATCCGCCCACGCACCACCTGAGTCCTGTCTTGAACTGACAGCTGCTTGTGAAGTACCTACAGTAGATCATTACAAGTGGTTAGGACAACCCATAAATAATATCATATACCTTGAATACAAATCTCTGTCCTGTATGCTTGCTTTCAGTCAGTAGGACCTACATGTATGATGGATATACTGTATACGGCACTTAGTGTTCACAAGAGTATCTTACCTTGTTAGCTATGATACTCACGACTTTAAAGTCTTGGAGAAGGTGTGGCCTCGCATTACTGCTTGAGCTCTCTGATCGATTTAACTAAAATATGTTTTTTAAAGGAATGAATATTTATTTGTCACCTTACCTCCAATTTCTGCTTCTTCTTGATCATTTTTCTTTGCAATATTTCAGCATATTGTAAGTACTCAGCAGTTTTCTGTCTTACGGCTTCTCTTCTAGATGAGTTCATGTCAGCTAAGTATTACAAAAATTGAGAAGTCAAGATTGAGGTTGGCTTTTTATTTTAAGATATAATATTATAGATACAAATCCAAATACTTTTATCATCATCAGAAGGAGTATAATAATCACTATTGCTCTTTTTATAAATATTTATAAAAAAAATTAATTTTGATCAGAATCGTGTGGGCTTTGCTTTTATTCAAAACTTAACTAATTTTTAAAAATGCTCATAACTCGAAAATTATTGGTTGGAATCAACTTAAACTTTCTACATAGCATAAACACATCAATATGTATCAGAAAATGCAATAAAAATTTGGGGTGATTTTGGAGCCATTTTTCAGAAAAAACCATGGGCTATAGTACAGGGTATTTTTCAGATTTTGGTCTATTTTTAAAAATGGCCATAACTCAAAAAATTGAAGTCAGAATCAGCTCAAACTTTCTACATAGCATAAGTACATCAATATGTATCAGAAAATGCAATAAAAATTTGGGGTGATTTCGGAGCCATTTTTCGGAAAAATTCATGGGCTATAGTACAGGGTATTTTTCAGATTTTGGTCTATTTTTTAAAATGGCCATAACTCGAAAAATTGAAGTTGAAATCAGCTCAAACTTTCTACACAGCATAAGTACATCAATATGTATCAGAAAATGCAATAAAAATTTGGGGTGATTTCGGAGCCATTTTTTGGAAAAAACCATGGGCTATAGTACAGGGTATAAATTGGCCTATTTTTAAAAATGGCCATAACTCAGAAATCATTTGTCCGCCCAATAATATAAACTTACTCTGTACTCCGTTAAGCAGTACATCCACACCAGCTTTAAATAGATCAAATGATTCATCCAGTTGACCAGTTGATTCATACTCCAGCCCTTGGGTAATAAGTTTCCCTGCTTGAACAACATAAGCTCCATTAGATGAGAAAGAGGAGGAGGAGGATGAAGAAGGGCTTAGTCTTCGCTCTGCTTGATCAACAGGTTTACGAGGAGGCGAGAGATTCCCTACTGACTTATTCAATGAACCGGACTCACTCTCTAAGGTCTAAAAAATTTTTTTAATTATTTACAAAATTGTTTATTTTATTTATTTTTAATCACAAAATGCAACTCTGCACACACTTTTTAAAGGTACAATTCTTACTTTATCTTTACTAGCAGTACCATCAGTGGTGACGTAGGCCTCCTCTTCCTCTTCTCTCATTAAACTATCATAATCGTCACAATTGATAACGTCGCTCTGAGCCAAGGCATTACTCCACCAGTCAGAGCCTCCAAAAACACTACTGTCACCCTATGAAAAAAAGAGTAGAGAAGAAAGGAAAAGATTGAAAAATAAAATAAATTATATTATAAGCACCTAATTCCCAATAGACCAACACATGCTACATGTACAGTACCTGCTGGTGTCTTATTAACGATATCTCCGGAGTCTTTGGAGTTGAGGGTAAAGGGAGATCAGCTTCAGCCCCGCCCACTTCCAAAGCCACACCTCCCTCTTCTATAGCAAACATATTAAAAGACAATAAAAACACAATTCAATCCATACCTTCTCTGGTGTCGCCTCCCTCGTCTCTCTCCTCCAAAATACTCATTCTGACTGAGACCTCAGGAGGAGTGGTACTGGATGACTGTCGGCTGATCCAATCAGACTGGGGCGGAGTCTCCTGTCCAGTTGGAGAAGAGATCAACTCACTTACTGGAAGTATACGAATAACAGCTGCTCCCTATAAAAAATAAAATAAATACAAAAAAGAAAGAATTGAACAGACATATAGAGAATACATAGACATAGACAGACAGAGAAAGAGAGACAGTGAGACAGACAGACAGACAGACAGATGGACAAAAAGAAGGTATGACACTAATCACATAAACAGAAAAACAGACATACATACATAGACAAAGAACGTATGATAGACATGGAGTCATTGTGACATACACAATAGACCTGCATGTACAGTACATGTAGGCACTCACTTTTATGAATTCAAAAAAAGGCGCTGAAGTTACCAGGTGGATCTTGTAACTGCAATACTGCAATAAAGTCTCAGCAGAGACTCTCCTCTCTTCAATGACAGACTCTTTAAAACGATCTAAACAAAAAAATAAAAAGATAAAAGAGCCCATGTTTAATGTTGTCATTATGGATCATCAAAAATATAAACCATTATTTTATTTACCGAAATAATTAGCTTTTGCGAGTTCCGGAAGTTTCTCTTGAGGAGCTGATGATGAAGATGGGGCCGATATGTTTTGAATGTGCTCCAGCTGTTTCGAGAGTTTCAGAAAGTCAGAGTACCGCTTCCAGCACTCACACTGTGTGTGTAGAATAATAATAATAAATAATAATAATAAATAAATAATGATGATGATGATGATGATGATCAGGAGGAAACCAAATAACTTGAGAAAACAAACTGCTAACATCAAGCAAACATTGTCTATGTATTTGTTTGCAAAATACTAATAGCTCATTTATAATAATAATTATCAACGTAGCATTTATACTAACTAATAATACCCCATGTGATTATGAAGTACATCAATTTCATGATAAAAATGTGCGTCCATCTATTGCATGTGTATTTAAATAACAATTGCACCTCTTCGATGACAGGCTGTCCCTGTGGTGTATCAGTTTGGACCTTTAACGAGAGAGAGGGAAAACACATAGGGTAAAAGATCACGTGATAACCCACTTTAAATTGAAGCTTGTAGACTGTGTAGCCAGACGGGGATCTCTCAGATTCCAAGAGACAAAAGCTTCCACCAATGACGCTAATGGCAGAGTCCTGAAACGTCAGTACCGGTCCTATACTACCCGTTCTGACTCTCTGAGGCTCACCACCACCAGCAGCCATTTCAGTGTGGAGTGGGCGTGGTTGGTCATAACAAGCCACGCCTTGTTATCAGCTCCACCCATCCTTGATATCAACAGTGAAATGGGCCTACTCTCGATTTTGAAAAAAATGAAACAGAAGGAGAAAGACGTTAGACTCTTGATGCTGTGAGTCAATTAGCAGTAATTTTAAGTCCATTTTATTGTATTTTTTCCAGGGGTCTTGATAATGCTGGTAAGACTACAATTCTTAAGAAGTTCATTGGTGAAGACATAACCACCATATCTCCAACTTTTGGATTCAACATAAAGACAGTCGAGCACAAAGGGTAAACCTCTACTACCATTCTACATCAGGGGGACTGCTATTTAAATGTTCACACAGTTTATTTGTTAATGGAATTGTACATTCTGATTGATTACATTGGTGAAATGTCAAGTGGGAATTACGATATACTCATCTTTTTAGGCTAAAGTTAAACATATGGGATGTCGGCGGCCAGAAGTCGCTCCGATCTTATTGGAGGAATTATTTTGAGTCGACTGATGGACTAATATGGGTAGTGGACAGTGCTGACTCAAGACGTCTGGAAGACTGCAAGAAAGAACTTCATTCTCTTTTGAAAGAGGAAGTATGTCGACTTAAGACTCCATTTATGATATTATTATCCTTTTTCTTTCTTGCCTTCTTCCATCAGAGACTGGCCAGTGCTACTTTACTAGTATTTGCGAATAAGCAGGATTTACCGGGAGCTCTCTCTGGGGTCGAAATAATGAAAGTCAGTCATCATTATTTTATTATTATACAGTAGACTCATAAACATAATTCAATGCCTATTTTTTATTGTAAATCCTTATACCTGTGTATAGCAAGCAGCACAGCACAACATGTGCTGCAGTTTTGATTCTTATAATAAGTCCAATATGATTTTCAGGCGTTAGGACTCGAGCATATAAAGACTCACCATTGGCAGATTCAGGCCTGCTCTGCAGTGACTGGAGAGAATCTATTGGATGGAATCAACTGGATGACGACTGACATCAGCTCCAGAATATTCACAATGGACTGACTGTTGTTACTTGTTGTACGTACATGCATACACATCAACACTTTACTAGCATCATAACATACACACATAATTATTTGTGTCTCTTCCTCCAATGCATTAAATGTTTCATTGTTATTATTATTATGTTCTCATTGTCTGCACCTAAAAATATATTTTTTAATCTTACCTCAGTCTTTGCAGTGGATGTGCTAGTATTGTATTTCCTTGTGTTGTCTTCGCTCTGTTGTCTTCTTGATAATTTCATATAATAGCTCCTGTGTTGTATCTTTATGTACATTAACCACTAATTGTACTACTGTGTATGGCTGTCAACATTGTGTCGCTTAGCAACTGCTACCACATGTCAGATGTTGCTTGCTTTTAACTATGTCTCATGATCATTGACGGTAAGAACTGCGGCGCTCATCTTATTTATAATTGAAGACAATTCGGAGCCAGTTGATTCCATTTAGGGAAACAGGTGGCTACAATAATGCTACCTTTAATGGACAATGTCCGATAGGATCGTGTATCCCTCTTTTTGATCTCTGCTAATTAAATTCTATGGTTTGTGTTGTCATGGTGTCGACGCTGTTCAAATAGTTTCAGGATCGTGTGATGACAGTAATAGAAATAACCGTCTTATTTTTGAGCATGCTCCATCTAAAATTCTATTGTTATTCATAAATATGAAATAATTATATTTTTGTTCCTGCCATGGCCCACAGGAGTAGTGAGTGTGAGTGTGTGTGTGTATTGTGGTTAGTTGAGCTTATATAAGGGAGGTTGTGTGCAGTCTTACCTCAGATGTTTGGTCAATTCTCAGCAATACCAATTTTATCCTATTGAGTCCAGAGAAGTGATGCAGCTTGTCATTTTTCTTGTTTTGGGAGCATCTATCTGTGCTATTTGTAAGCTTTTGCTCTACCTATAGATTATGATGCTTTATTTTTTCTCTTCCCATAGCTCATGGCTGCAGTCATGGCACAGTGAAATTTATGAATCAAACTACATTGAGCATGTCTTTTGGCTCACTGCAAAGCGGGACTGTGATCATTTGCATCAATGGCAAATGGAGCTTTGTGTGCAGCAACAAATGGAGCCACATTGTTGCAAAAGTGACTTGTGTTGATATGGGTCTCTCTCATTATGGTAAGAGTAATTTGCTCCTCAGAGCTTTAAATTCTTAATATCTTTTTGTATAGGAGCAATGGCATTCCCACTCATTCCGTCCTCTAGTGTGAATTTGCCTATTTCTGTCAGTAGCATCTCTTGCAGAGGAGATGAGCTCTCCTTACTGGAATGTAGCATTAAGACGATAGGAAAGGCTGCTGCAGGAACAGCTCCAACTGCAGAAATCGAAGCTGTGGGTTTTATGGGGCATGATGATTCAGATGATACTATAGAAGTAAGCAGTGGAAGTGGAAGTGGATCCCAACCGGTTACACATTGTCCTGGCCATGCAGTTGCTGGCATCATTTGTCAAAGTACAGATCTATTCATATGTGCATGCATGGTAATCTATCTTATGTATATCAGATAAATCTAATGGCGACCACTCAAAGTGTGCAACTGGCGACCTCCAGCTAGATACTCTCACAGGGAAACTTGAGATATGTATCAACAACCGATGGGGAGGAGTATGCCATGAGAACTGGACAAGCAAAGAGACTCTCGTTGTACACAAGCAACTAGCAATGGACTGTCCACTTGAAGGTAATAGGCAAATATTACTATGCAGCATCATGCATGA
>NW_003546257.1:173808-250878 GCF_000090795.2 Amphimedon queenslandica | reverse complement strand
CCCTGGACTAAATTCCATCCACTGTACTGGAGAAGAATCAACAATCACTAACTGCAGTAGAGGATCTCTAACAGTCTCCAACCACAGCATGACAGGAGCCATCTGCCACTCCTCAGGTAGGTACCTATTGCTGATAGTATTTGCATAAGGGCAGTTCCCTTGGGCTTACTTGCAGTGTGTGGCTGTACTAAGTAAATAGTGTAGACTTCCTAGTTGACATTATTGTCATACTGAGGTTTTGACTAGGTAAACAGGTGGGTCTGAGGCTTTGGGTGGCTGTCTGCCATCATTCTTATTATTATCTTTTTGTGTGACTCATAACCTTTTTATGTATAGAAGATGAAAATTCGATTGGTATTATTAGCAACTGTACAACTGGTGGACTCAGACTAGTAAATGTGATCACTAGGAGGCCTAATGCTCAAAGCTTTGATGGAGTTGTCCAAATGTGCATAAATGGACTGTGGAAGCCATTGTGTCACAATGAGACGACTGATAATGAGGCCATCGGGAAAGTCACTTGTGACCAGCTTGGTTTCGGTAAACAAAGTAAGTGCATGCAGGAAAGGGTGCATGTCTGTACATGATGCACAGTAGGGGAGCATTAGATCCATCTTTGGAGTATTGATTGCTCCTAATTGGAAATTATCAAAAAATCAATTTGATAAATATAGATATTGGTACAAGCAATAAGATACCCTCACTCCTCATACAGTATCACGCTATATGTTACTTTGTCTTTGATAATGTATAGGAATCCATTCTTCTAAAAGTATTTCTCATCAAAATCCCGGAGTCCACCTCAACCTTAACTGTAACGGCAGCGAATCTAGCCTCCTAGACTGTGCACAAATCATACATTTGAGCAAGTTCAGGCTGCTTACCTGCAACTTTAATACTAAAGTCCATTGCTCTGGTAAATGCATTAAACACTTTCCTAATTGTGCACATTCAATCCCTTTCTTCTACTCTTTAGCTCCTCCTGTTCGGATTTCGTCGCTAACTCCAGAATCAGTGAATACAGTCGTATCTGAAGGTTCTTATTCACCTGTTAAACTCACCTGCTCTGCTACTGGTACCCTACCACTTGTTGTGCGATGGAACTTCCTATCGACTAATCTCACGGTTGCATACCTGAGGACATTCACCAATACAGTCAGCGGACCAAACCTTACATCAGTATTGACTATTAGTGATCCAAGTCCAGCTAGCAATGGAGAATATGAATGCATTGTGGAGAATAGCCACGGGGTAACCAGATCCAGAAAATCGATAGTAACAATTAAAGGTAATTATAATAAAACACAGCTTTGACTAATTATGCCATAGTGAGTTTACCACGATTGATAATAAATTCCCTTGAGTGCCAATACATGAAAGAATCTTTTCAAATGCAATCTGTAATTATGGAGTAGTAAATTCTAAATAGTATCTCGTTACAGGGCGTAATTGTAAGACAGATCCTGTGACATTGAGCTTTTAATAGAATCTTGTAGAGTGCAGGCTCTAATTGTGGAATAGTAAATTTTAACGATATCTTGTTACCGGCTGACATTGTAAGACTAACCCTGCAATAAAGGAAGGGATAACGAAATCTGCTTTAATGTGGGCCCTTGTAAAAGTATGAGCTTTGCCACCCGAGAAAAGGAAGCAGCATAACCGGCAATCATAGTTTAAAATCATTTTCAGCAATCGCACCTTTTAAAAATCATTTTGCAGGAAGCAGCCATCCCAAGAGAGAAAAGGGTACCACAAATTACCAGGTGGTAGCTAAAGCCTCCAGCGTAAAATGTACATACCGAGACCTGAGAACACACATCAAATAAGGAGAAGCCTCTTTACCTATGACATTAGGAAGGTCATACCATAGCAACGACTACTGGATTTAATAATAATGCCATGTTAATTCATTTATGTCATGGACTATGCCCATATCATTGTTTGATGGGAAAAAATTGTTTTTTATTTTCTTAATTTTTAGTTCCTCCAACAATTGATGTGGAGTCTGAGCCCTTTGCTGAAGAAGGAGCAAGTGCAGTCATGCTATGTACTGGAGAGGGCTATCCCGCTCCTCTGCTCTCATTCTCAAAGAACGGAGTGAGGATCCTCACTTCCTCTTCCTCTTGTCACATGACCAGCAATAGCGTGTTCCCTGGGGTGTACAGGTGTACCCTGAGTTACAGTATTACTAATGTCAATATGTCGGATGCTGGCTCTTATATTTGCGAAGCGTCAACTAACGGAACGTTCCCAGTCCAATATAAAACAACATACTTATCTGTTTGGGGTGAGTCTATCTATTATCCTTAATCTCCTTATATATATACATGTACATATACATTTGTTGTGATATTGTAGGAGCTCCCAAGGTGGTGAAGAAACCAGCCAACACAACAATCTTCCTTCATCCAAGTGACTCGGGAGTCGTTGCTAATCTAACGTGTATCGTAAAAGGTTTGCCATTACCTGTCATTGACTGGTACAGGATTGCAGAAGGAACACTCAGGAGTCTCATTGAAGGAAACAGCGAAGAGAAAAGATGGAGGATTGTAACTAAGAGCTCTCTATCAGAGTCTACAGTACATTCCAGTTTACTTATCAGTAACATTAGAAGTGAAGATCAAGGGATGTATCAGTGTATTGGTGCCAACAGTTTGGGATCTGTTAGGACCGAGGCTAGTCTATACGTACATGGTAAGCTTATACTGTAGCTCTCCTTTGTATTTGAACTCAGTCAAAGTTGAGAGCATGATTTGACCACATAGACCTGTAACCTGATAAGGACAAATTTATTAAATTACTGACTATACTTGTACTTGGATAAACACACAAGCCGGTACAAGCTATTATTAAAAATCCTTTTATTACATGCATAGCTGCCCACTCAGCCATCATACAAGCCCTTCCATCCTCTGTACTGATCGAAGGAAGCAAACTGACTCTTCTCTGCAGTGTATATCATCAACTCAGTGCAAAAGAATACGCTAGTTTTACTTGGACTAAAGATGACGAGCCCATAAAGCAGAAGATACCATTCAACTCAGTGATGACATTTAAATCAATCTCACTCGCAGACTCTGGTCAATACCAGTGCATATACAGGACATCGACCGGGCAGACTTTAAGAGCATCCATTAACATAAGAGTAGAAGGTATGGATTGACTTTTAAAACAATATTCGTCATCATTATGTATATTGCTTATAGCTCATCTTAAAATTCAGTTAAAGGGTGACAGCCCTGTAGTGTTTGGCCATAAGATGTGGCTCATGATAGAAAGCAACAAACCAACCAGTGGAATCCACTGCTCCGTAGGAAGACTAACAAAGGACTGTAAGTCACGTATCCACTAACCCACAAATGAGTTGCATACTTTATGATAATTACAACAACATTATACGTGCTATGTACTTTGCCACTATATTCCAGAGTATTTTAATGGATGCATTCTCTTGTATGTGCATGTATGCATAGGCTCATCTGGTGAAGTAACTTTTGATGATCTATCGTGCAGTATCCACAATATTGAGCCATATCCTCTCTCGCTCACCGTCAATGCTACAAGTGCACTTGGTGAAGTCTCTCTCATTGTGAGAAAGTTTTACATGGGTAAGCCCACAGTATGTCATTACCGCCCAATGCTACAAGCTTGTGGGGATGTGTGCTTCCTTGATTAGCCCATATGCAGCTGAGGAGCTTTGTGCGGCTTCAGCTGATTATTTCAAAGAAGCTCCACAAGCTCCTCGTTTCTCTTTCTCTGGTGTGGCCTCTGACTTCATTTGTTATGCATTGACTGGTTCATTGAGAGAGAGAGACCAATGGGCACAATAACAGATGTTATTTATATGCGCATGCAATCAAAACCTGCAATAATGTATACCTGCATACAGTGTCTGTCTTATCACATGTCTCTTTATGTTGCACAGACTCTCCTCTCCTTTGCTCTGTCCATCTCATTAATGAAGGGATAACAGTCAATGGTAGTCAAGTGATGGTGGAGTTTACAGGAATGGGACCAGTCAAATACTACAAGTGCAGTTTGGACTCAAACAGACCTCGTTTATGTAAGTCAAATATTTCTTCTAAAAGTCTTTATAAAACATCATTATTTATTAATTTATCATCATCATTATAGGTAGCAGCCCATTGGTGTTGAACAATGTTTCTGGAGGATATCACACTCTGACTATAAGGCCAAGAGGTTGCTACAGCAGAGTTGAGAAACCCCTCTCTGAAAGCTTCATGATCGCTTGAGATCAAAGAAAGACATTGCAAAAATAACTAATGATTTATTATTATCATTATTACTATTATTGAGCTATTATTATTATTATATTGAGAGAGATGAGTTTTTTTCATTCGATTCATTAATTGTTGTTTTTTTTGTAAAATTTATTTCCAAAGTTTTAAACACTTTGCTGAACACAGAAACAGTTCAATTGGCACACAGGTGGTTCCGCTCTGATCCACTGAAGTGAGGCTCGACGAAACTTTAGACAAATCTAATTTTGCGATATAGTGAAGGTAGGCATCAAAACAGTGCATCCCACAAAGGCATTTCTTTGAAGAGTCCAAGTAGTGACAGAGAGCCACTGGAATGGTCTGTGTATTGTAAAGCAACCTGTATAGAGAAAGAGAAGGGAAGACTGTCATTATTATAGTGCACCTGCAACAATTGTAGTGTACTCTTTCATTGTTGCTACTGGTCAGGTGCTAAATTGATTACCAGTAAACCTAAGATGGGTATGTCACAGTAATAACTTTTGAGTTGGTTATTAGGCAACCACAGGCAAGAGAATAAATGCTGTCATCCCCTTGACTTCAGAGGCTGGATGAAGCTCTTTACAACGTTTCAAGCAATAATCAAAGGACTCATACAATAAATTATGAAAACAAGCCTTTTTGAAGGACATTCACAACAATATCATAATACCATATAAAGTACACCAGTCAAGGAAAAGTGTACACAGCATTACATGATGTTATGCAACTAAAAAAAGCCTCCTGGAGTGTATAAACTGACACTATACTGACCTTGCACCTATTAATGAGGTACTTTTTAACATCTACATGTACATGCACTTCATTGTTCAAAAGCACAATGAAGAACAGTCTGACCATTAGTATCACAATATTTTTCATCCATTATATGACCAATGTACACCCAAAGATAAAAATTGTGATCTTTTAAATACAAGGCTCACTACATGCAGTATCATCAACACATGAATGCACATCAAGAAGTTTATCAAGAAGTTTTGCATTGCTAAAGCATTACAGCTGGATGCATTGCTAAAGCGTTACAGCTGGATGCATTATACTGAAGTAATAGTTAATGAAAAGTGTGAGATCTAATGACTCCCACATGTAACCCATTTCCAACAGCTGGAGACATATGTAACAGGTAAGTAGACACAAGGCCATACACCGTATGTAGACACCTCTCATATTTTGCCCTAGGGAACCCTTAATGGATTCTGTGGGCAAAATCTAGCCGTCATCAATCACAATTGTAGTACCCCGTTATGGCATCATTTAATAATGACCATTCATGAAAGATTCTTTATAGTCTCGCCTGCAGTAGACTCTTCACCACATAAAGGCTCACACGACTTCCTCTATTCACTTTGATAGCTACACGATGCATGCATAATAATAACGACAGCTATAGAATAGTTACATTAGGAGCATTCTAAGAAATTTTGGCCAAAAACCATGCACATGCTTTTTATCTAAAAATGGCTTTGTTACATTTTTCTGATACATATTGATGCTCTCTTTGCTACAAAGCCATTTTGAGCTGATTACATGCTCAAATTCTTGAGTTATGACTATTTTAATGGGCAAATTTCTGAAAATTTCCCTGTACTATAGCCTGTGGTTTTTTCCAAAAAATGGCTCCAAAATCACTTTAAGTTTGTACTAATACATATTGATGTCCTTATGCTGTGTAGCAAGTTTGGGCTAATTCCGACTTCAATTTTTCAAGTTACGGCCATTTAAAAAATGGGCCAATTTCTGAAAAGTACCCTGTACTATAGCCCATGGTTTTTTCCAAAAAATGGCTCCGAAATCACCCCAAATTTTTATTACATTTTTTGATACATACTGATGTCCTAATGCTATGTAGCAAGTTTGGGCTAATTCCGACAAAAATTTTTAAAGTTATGGCCATTTAAAAAATAGGCCAATTTCTGAAAAATACCCTGTACTATAGCCCATGGTTTTTTCCAAAAAATGGCTTCGAAATCACCCCAAAATTTTATTACATTTTTTCACACATATTGATGCCCTTATGCTATGCTGAAAGTTTGAGCTAATTCCGAGCTCAATTTTTCAAGTTATGGGACATGAATTGAGCTAGATTGGTACTACAGTGCTTAAGTTTGAATAATGATTGCATTAACACACTTTTGTTTCTTGATGACTCTAGCAGACAGCTCCATCAGTCCCGGCATATTCAAGTTCTTGCACCTTCTAACGAGGCCGCCAGCTTTAAAAGGATTCCCATACAAATCAAGCGATTCAAGTCTCAGCCTTGAAAAGGAAAAAGGAAGAAGGACGAGTTTATTTGAAGAGATTGATAGAAACCGGAGGCTTCCTTGCAGCCTCCCAAACCCACGAGGTAAAACCTGCAACTCGTTACAATCCAATTTCAGTTGGACGAGCGATTTAAAGAGATGAAAAGACTGTGGTAAGTAAGTAAGAGAGTTTCTTGATAAATCCAAAACCTTCAGACTACTCGCAATAGCCCCGTAACCGACAGCAGCTGGCAGTTCTTTTATCTGATTCCCGGAAAGAATGAGCTCACTTAGTGATAAGTCCTTCAGCTCCTCTGGTATGACTTTTATGACATTGCCACTCAAATCAAGATGCTGGAGCGATGACAGGTTGAATATCCTCCGATCAAATCTGGTCAGTACTATATTGGGAGCGACGAGTCTCTCAAGGGAAGATGGAAATCCTGCTTCAATCGGGTACTCACCGCGAGACTTGATCGAAAGCCGCGTGACAGGTTTGTCAAGGTCTCTCATTTTAGGCGGGAGGAGAGGAGCAACCGATACAGTCCCTTGCTCCTTTGGGCTTAGTCTGAGGAGCAACAGGAACTCTTTTAATTTTACAGGATCGGCCTAACAAAATTGAAGGAAATGTACACCCACGCATTTAATTGGCCTCACTTTGCTGATACAGAGGTCGTGGGCGGGGTCGGAGAACCGAATGGTGGTTTTACCATCTTTTGTAAATTTGTCAAAGATCTGGATCACGTTTTTCTTAAGCTAAAAGAAAGAGCAAGTCAAATAGTCTTTATAGTGGATTCACTTTATATGTGGATCCAGTGACATTCTTTACTGTAGAAACTATCAAATGAAGCTCGTCTTTTCCTTTCCTACCTATAGAGAGGAGACACCTCGCCTTCTTACTCTTACTATCCCCTACACTTCTAGCCAAACGATACAATACCTCCAAATCACAGGACAGTTTCATAATCCCGCCATAGCCCGCCTTTAATCACGTGACTAAAAGTACCACGCCCCATCTAATCAAATGATTAACCGCCACGCCCACTTTCTATAATAACAATGTACATATACTATGCACAAAAAACTCTTATTTTGTGAGCTAAACAGAAAGATGGGAGAAGGGAGGATAGTCATTAATTCATTCAAGAGTAGTTTTGGTTGACAGACGAGCCAATTTCCTTATCTTCTTCCTTCCATGACCCTGCCTGACATCCCTATGTGGATAAAAAACAATAATAATATTTAGTATAATTATTATAAATTTAGGCTACAATGCAATGGGTTACCTGATCTGGTTATTGACCTTAAAGAAGACTTCATTATACACTAAACCGGAAGCATCCATTGACTTTGGAATCTTTGCCGATCTCATATCTGCCGACATTAATGATGACACATGGCATTAAATCACTTAATGTTATCAAGTACCTTCAAGTTCGGGGGGCTCTCTCTTTCTCCCTACTGGTACTACATCTACAAGAATACAGCATAAAAATTAAGACATACATGTACATATTAAAACCACAGACTAATAAATGCTACAGTAGTGCTTATATAATGTTACATAAGACTCCTTAATTCTTTATGATTACAATAAAAATGATGACTCACTGTTTCCATAGCTTCCTGCGCTAACAGCTGTGGCCAGTAGGGGAGGAGAGCCCGGAGGAGGTTTCGGTGGCACGTAAGTACCAGAAGTAGATATGGTACTACTAGCTCCAGATCCACCGGTAGGCTTGCACGAGAGTCTAGGAGCTTGCTTAGCTCTATATGATGGTGATATAGGCATGGGGCTGTTGTGGAGTCTGATCTGTTTGGGAGGAGAGGAGAGAGCCTTCCTAACTCTGTCAAGCTTCTTGTCTATTTGACACCGCTGCCTTTTCTTGTGCTTAACGATTGCTTCTTGAAGCTCTTTATCTAAAAAATATAACAAAAATCAACGCCTTTCTTTCTCTCTCTCTTTCTCTCCTTCCCCCTCCTCTCTCTCTCTCTCTTATACCCGAAGGTGTGACAACAGAATGAGGAGGGCTGATCAAAAAGTTAGAGACCCGAGCCGCCTTGCGTAACAAAGTCCTTCCAACTTTCTCCCTTGTGTAGAGCACAGTGGCGGATGGTATCATGTTGAATGGAAGGTGAGGTATGCAGGTGAGGTCATCTTTACCTCTAATCCCCTGAGACGATTGGAAATAAAAAAAATTAAAATAAATAAATAAATAAAATAAAGTTTTACAAGTATATTATAATCATACTACCAACTAATGTGTACCTTTTTATTAGCTTTATCCTGTCGCTCTAGAAGAGTAAAAAGATTATTATTATTTTTTTTTTTTTTTATTTTTAATCACCTTTAAGTGGTTTTTTCTCAATAAGTGGAGCAACAATGTCCCCAGCAGTACTAGCATCACATTCAACAATTTCTATAAATGCAAGAAAATTTAATTAAAATCAGCTCAAACTTTATATGTGAACACATGTACAGTGTATACGTGTATGCATCAGAAAAATTATCAAAATGGAGACTAATCTGAGTGAATCTTCTCACCCCATCTAGATGGTAGTTTAAGTCCACCGTACTTCCTCCAGTAGACATAGCAGTGTCCACAGAGGCGACAGTGGTCGTGGGCTGGCCCCCAGGAGACCCAGCGAGTGGAGACAGTAATACGACAACTCTCGCAGCCTTTCTCTCCATCACTAGCAAGAGGGATTGGAGTGTTCTCAGGCGGTATGGTCAGGTTGAGCTCTCCTGCAGAAGCTGCTTTTCCTATAAATATAAACAATTTTGTTATTTAATCAATCATAAATCATTTTCACTGTTATTAATGTAATTATCAGTGGGGAAAAACATGCTTCTAGATCTATGTACATTGTACATTGTACATGATTGAATAATTTCACTATTAATTTGTGTATAGTATAAGTACCAGTTAGATCTCTTGGTCCACTGGGAGGTGCACCCGATGGTGTCCTAATGTGTACTATAACTTCTTTCAAATCGTTTTGCTTTTCAATCATCCTGTGCCGCTTCTGTAAGTAAAGTAGAAATACATGTACATGTAGAAATACAAAATGTACATGTAACTCATGCAACCATAGTGGGAGCCATGTTACCTGTATTTGATATCGGTCGGTTGTTTTCCACATGTAGTAATAGGCTATTATGCTCTTCAGCGGTTTCCACGGTAACTAAAAGTAGGCGTGTCAGTTATGTTATAAAATTTAAACAACGACTAACATAGCGTCTTTGGATGTAAAGGAAATTCTTCTCGTCTTGTAGTCCTTCCTCAAACCTCTTGGCTTCCTCTGAGAGAGAAAGAGAGAGGGGGGAGAGAGAGTTGCAATATAAAGTATACATATAACTGAATCTAGATACCTTGTGACCACGCCTCCAATTCATCAGCACAGAGCACAGGCCCCCTGGGTACAAGCTTACCAGTGGCTGCATTTATATCATAAGAGCTTTGATGAAGCACATCCATGGCATGAAACTTTAAAAAAATACAAAATATTAACCTGATTACTTCAAATTTCAGTCTCAAACTATAATTTATGAATTTTGAGAAAACACAGGAATGTAATCCTTAAAAATTTTAACCATATTTTGCATTTGTACATAACAGGGACTTTACTGGCCGGCCCCAGGAATTGCTATATGTACAATGTACATGTAATACGTTAATACCCATACCAGTGTGATATCTCTAGAGGCGGCAGCTGCTCCAAGTCTCAAGCTGATCTGTGGTTTCTTTGATCCGTCCAGAAGAGCCCGAGCAAACGTGCCAATTGAGCGTGAGACAACCAGAAACTGCTCCACCTTGTTGTCAGCCATCTTGTTTGGCTCCCACAGCTGGTCCCCAGGATGGACTAGTTTTTTCTCTGATCCAGGACGAGGGGGGATGTACGGGGGTACGACAGCTTGGTAGTCCCCTCCGACACGAATCTCTCCCTTGTCAACCAGTAGAGTCTTTTGGTTCGGATCATAGACCATCGTATAGAAGAACGTGTCCTCTTTCTCCATGTACGAGGAAATGTCTTCCAGTTCATTCAGAAAGCTAACAGAACACTTTCCTCTTTAGAAGGAAAAGAAAGATGGTTAAAAATGAATACAATGGAAAAAGCATAATGTACATGTACTTGCTATTAATGTACAAAATTAGCATTATTATTATTTCAGATGCTTCATAGCATATAAAAATGTATTATAAAATACCATAAATGCCAAGTAAGACACTAAAGAGCATATATTTACAATTCAAAATGCAACATGAACAATAACTGAACATGTGCTTGCCATACGTACCTGACCATGTCAATCTTGTAAGTGTCAATCTGACGAGAGAGGAAGAGCTCCCTGTGCTTTATCTGGTGCTTCTGGAGGTCGGTCAACTTGTGATAATTATTAGCACGAGGTATCGTAGCATCCATTTCATTCTCTTCCTCAACGGCCACTGGAGAAGAGACAAAAGAAGATGTACATGTAGGCTACCTTCCCATTATACATGTAGGACCAATGTGACAGACAACACGACGGTAGAGTTTTAAAATAAAAATTTAAGTTTCTTATAATTCTTGTAATATTGGCAAGGAACTATCATTAGTAATTAGTAGATCCATAAAGAAAATTGCCAATAAAAATTTGCCATTTCGTTTGAGTATACTCAAGCACATGGCGAAAATTGGAAAGATTTAACATTACATTTGTCAACAGGTAGATGTACGTTACTCACTTGCATGTCTGTCAGCCGCTAGAAGTAGATGCGACGGAAGGTCTTTGCGTCGGTAGAAACATTTAGCCGCAACCTCAACGCTGCCTTTACTGTTCTATTGATGAATCACGTGACAAACACGTGATAGTCACGTGGTTTATACTTACCTTTCTCAACTCCTCTACTTTGCATATTTGGTACGGAGTGGGAGGCGGGTTGACCTCCATAAAAATACACTCTATGGGGAGGTTAATATCATACGGGCAGAATAAAACCATACCTCCGATACGATAAAGGCCTTCAGCCATTATCAATAGTACTGCTAGATGACAAACCCTCTCATAAAGAAGATTCTAGACGCACCAGAGCAACAATATGGCCCTGGTGGGAGAGGAAAGGCTAAGACGCAGTGGCGGTTTCAAAAGAAGAGAATAATTTTGGTTCGTTTAATTAGAAAAGGAAAGGTCGTTTAATTAAATAACTTAAAGAGTCCGTTCAATTAGAAACTTTAAAATAATTTCTTATGATGTTTAATTAGAAAACTTTTCCTTAGCGTCTGTGACATAGTGGAGGTAGAGAGAGAGGGGAGGCCTGATCATTCTTTGTTTCTGACAGAGAAAGGAAGACACTTAGTGGCACATATTCTATACAGACACTCCCTCCTTTTAGCCTCCTCTCGCTCTCTTCTCTGTTGGTTCCTGGTCTTTCTGGGGCCGAGTTGTGACGCCTATTTTTAAGTAAGTACATCAAGTGATTGATGATAATGATGACATACTTTCTCTCACCTCCTGGTATCCCTATAATTGGTGATTATTTCTTACCTTTCACAGAGAGAGAGAGGCTGATCAATCCTTCGCTATACTCTGTGTAGTAAAAGATTGAGAGGAAGAAGAACTCAGTTTTAAGCGAAGGGGTTACTCCTTCGTTTCATCTTGTCAAAAAACTTGTCAATTAAAACCCTGGCCACTCTTGGTTCGTTTGAGAGAGAAGGAGGGTCGACACCACCCCCAGCCAAGAGACCAAGACTCTCCTCCTCTTCCGATCGCTCGTCTTCCCTCAGACATTTTAACTGTGACTGTCCCGGGACTTCGTCGGGTATGACGGAGCACCGCCCACACTGTATCCATAGCAACGGTGTCAGTAATGGTTACGAGAGTAATGGTATTGTCAATGGCAGCGATGAGGACACGCCCCCAGCCTTGAAGGGGTCTGCACACAAGTGGTGCCACAAAAAGGTCACGAGAATGGAATCTGACGTCATTAATCTGATTGGTCAGCATTTACGAGAGAACGGGTTCAAGTAAGTCCGCGTGTACATGTACGTGTATGCGATTGACCACACCCACTACATTGTTTAATGTAAATTTTGGCTTGTGAACTATTTCCATAGTAATCCTTTCCTTTCCTTTCCCCTATTCACATAAAGTAAAACACTGGATTGCCTTATTGAGGAATCGGGCTGTGAGTTAGAACATCCTCTGGCTGGTACCTTCAGAAAGAACGTGCTCAATGGAGAATGGCCGCAAGTAAGTGTCATAAATGTACATGTGTTGCATGGCCACTTTATGTACTGTACGTATCACTGCTGCCCCACCTTTTCCTTTACGATTATGATTTGGGAGAAAGGCGGTATTATTGTTAGCAAACAATGAGTTGAACAGGGAGCACCTTCTGCTCCTGATAACTAGCTAATGCCTCAATTGTATTGAGCTTGTTTTGATAATAATAATAATGAAAATGTAATATTAAGAATGGGAACGAAACATTAGGAATGAGAATGAAACATTAGGAATGAGAATGAAAATGTAATATCAAGAATGAGATTGAAACATTAGGAATGAGAATAATAATTATGAATATAAAGAATAGAAATTTAAGGATAATAATTTGAAGGGTGCATGTGCACGTAATGAGAATGTAATATTAAGTATGGAGGAGTGATGGAGGTGTATATGGTTTGTGGACATGATCTACTCTTGTAATGTGAAATTTGTTTAATGTTTGTTCTTGTTTTCATTCTAATCCCAGGCCATGTCCACCTTAGATCAACTAGCACCACTTCTAAATAATGATAGAAACATTCAAGTGAGTGCGACTATCTTTTATTGTGTCTTCCTATACTTTACATGTGTACATCTTTTTGTCATCTCTTTCTATGTCTGTTGACTCTTTTCTTTTTGTCATTTTAATCTTTATGTCCCTTCTCTTTACATGTACATGTACACGCATTATTTTAGAAAATGAAGCTCCTCATAAAAGAAGAAGAGTATTTAGAATTATTGGAATCTGGTGAGAGATTATTAGCACTGCAGTGCCTGCGCCACGACCTCACTAACTTACCTCTCTATCATCCGGAGAAAAAAATACAAAATCTTTCTCAGTGAGAAATTAATTATGATGGCATTAATTGTGATAATGATCTCTCTCTCTCTCTCTCTCTCTTTCTTTCTTTCCCTCCCTTTTCTCTAGGTATGTTATGTGTCACAGTAAGGAAGAATTGCTTCGTGTTGCTAACTGGCCAGGAGTGAAAGGAGGAGCAAGAGAGAGACTAATGGATCAATTACAAGGTTACACTGTACACTGTACATAAGCATGTACATGTACATGTGTAGTGCACATGCTTAAAAGAAATGTACATGTACAGTTACATGTACATGACTTGCATTGACTCTAAATGGAATATAATACTTGTACCATTATTATTCATCTCAATTACTCTATCATGTATCGTGCATATGTTAACAATGCAGTATTTGTATCTCATGTTTTACAGTACATATTGTACATACCTTACATCTCTCTCTCTCTCTCTCTCTCTCTCTCTGTATTATTTTCTACTCTCTTCTTTTTAGATTTCCTCCCTGCTGCTGTAATGCTACCATCAAGGCGGTTGTCATATTTATTAAGACAATCGCTACAGTTACAAGTCCAGCAGTGCCCGTTCCATTATGAAGACAACGACTTATCAACTTATTCACTACTGACTGACCACATCTGCTCAAGGTCTCCCTCCCCCCCCCTCTCTCTCTCTCTCTCTCTCTCTCTCCCTCCTTCTCTCTCTCTCCCTCCTTCTCTCTCTCTCTCTCTCTCTCTCTCTCTCTCTCCCTCTCTCCCTCTTTGAAGCATTAGTAGTAGATGTACATGTACACTTGTCATTAATTTGGCAGTTTTTAAATTTTATATACAACATATATACTTTGTGTCTGACTTGGCTATAGTAAATATCCTTTTCTGAGAGTTGGAGCTAAAATTAATAACTATTTCCTACTCCACTATATGTACATGTATAGGACTCATTTTCCCTCTGAGGCAGTCCACACGTTAAAAGAACACTCAGATGAAATATGGTTCTTACAGTTCTCACATGACGGGACACGACTTGCCTCTGGCTGTAAAGATGGACAGATTTTCATATGGGCCATTGAGGTACCAAATGTACATGTACATTTTGTGTAATTTTAATCAGAGAGGGTTTAGTTTAAACATACATGTACATGTACATGTATATGTACATTTAATTCTAATTGGCAAGGGTATTGAGGATTGTTAAAACCCTTTTCTCTTTTTCTTTCTTAGCCTTCAGAGCGTCCAAAAAAGTCTCACTCGATTAAAGCTCAGCCATCAGGTGTCACTGTCCTTCAATGGAGTCCCGACGACTCCCTCTTATTGTGCTGTGGAGCCGAGGACTGCACTGAAGTGATTGTGTATGATACTAGTAATTGGACGGAGAAGTGCCGAGTGTCTAATTCAACTGAGGACAGTCTCACTTGTTGCGCCTGGCATCATTCGGGAAGAAAGTTTTATGTGGGCGGGCTGAGGGGACAATTTTATGAATGTGTGAGTTGTAGCACTTTACCACCTTCTCTCTGTTATTTTTAACTTCAAAGTTTAAAGAATCGCATCTCTCTCTCTCTTTTCTTCCTTTCTTTTTTATACATGTACATGTACATCATATTCAGTCGGCAGAGGATGGTTCCATCACTTCTTCTTGGGAGGGTGTTCGCCTACATGCTATTGCGACTCACCCGTACAACGAGACTGTCTATGGAGCCGATTCACACATGAGAGTGAGGCAGTACAACTTTGAAGACAAGACACACAGCACACTGTAAGCTTTGTGCCACATGTACATGTACATGTATGTTTATATGTACATGTATATTTATATGTATTTGTTGATTATTTTTTAAATTTTTCTATTACTATTATTTTTATTATTAATAGGATTAAGGAGGATCATCCAATAATGTCACTGTCATTATCAAAAGATGCCAGATATGCACTGCTCAATGTTGCCAGCCAAGTTAGTGTCCAGTACATGTACAGTCCATTAGTACCATATACTGTACATGTACAGTATGTGTATTGGCTATTGTATTGTATTGTATTGTATTGTATTGTATTGTATTGTATTGTATTGTATTGTATTGTATTGTATTGTATTGGCATTTTTAAGAGTCTATAACTCGGAAATTATTTGTCAGAAACAGCTTAAACTTTCTACACAGCATAAGTACATTAATATGTATCAAAAAATGTAATAAAAATGGGGGATGATTTTGGAGCCATTTTTTGGAAAAAACCATGGGCTATATTATAGTACAGGGTATTTTTCAGATTTTGGCCAATTTTTTTTAATGGCCATAACTCAAAAATTTGAGCTCGGAATTGACTCAAACTTTCTACACAGCATAAGTACATTAATGTGTATCAAAAAATGTAATAAAAATTGGGGATGATTTTGGAGCCATTTTTTGGAAAAAACCATGGGCTATAGTACAGGGTACTTTTCCAATTTTGGCCAATTTTTTCAAATGGCCATAACTCAAAAATTTGAGCTCGGAATTGGCTCAAACTTTCTACACAGCATAAGTACATCAATATGTATCAGAAAATGTAATAAAAATTGGGGGTAATTTCGGAGCCATTTTTCAGAAAAAACCATGGGCTATAGTACAGGGGTTTTTTCAAAAATTGGCCTATTTTTTTAAATGGCCATAACTCAAAAAATTGAAGTCGGAATCAGTTCAAACTTTCTACAGAGCATAAGGACATCAATATGTATCAGAAAATGTAATAATAAAATTACATGCATAATTCAGTATACGCATGTATATGTATTGTATTTTTCTTCTACAGGGTGTCCATTTGTGGGATCTGAATGACCAGTGTCTCGTGAGAAGGTATCAAGGTGTTACGCAAGGTTTTTATACCATTCATTCTTGTTTCGGTATCAACGATAGTTTTGTTGCTAGTGGCAGCGAAGGTACATGTACATGTATGTAAAGCTGTACATGTACATATCATACATTATCGTTATGCTACTGTACATACATGTATGCTTACATTTTATTCCTCCTCCTCTCTCTCTCTCTCTCTCAGATCATCATGTGTATATATGGAATCAACGTAAAGAGGCTCCAGTAATTGTGTTAAAGACTCACTCTAAAACTGTCAATTGTATTTCATGGAATCCAGTCCATCCATTTATGATAGCATCTGCTAGTGATGACTGTAAACCACACCCAGAACTATTATTATCTACTTGTATTGTATTGTATTATAGGTTCGATAATTTTATGGGGAACTGAAGATGAGATGAAGAAACAGAGAGAAGTGCAAAATATTTTGCACCAAGAGGTGAGTGTGTGTGTTATTATTATAAAAGAATCTTATCCTTTCCTATTGCAGAGTAATGCTAGCTCAGTCCATGTCAATGGTGTCTCTAGTATTGAAAGAGATGAAGAATCTTACGAAGAAGAGGAAGAGGAGGAGGAGGAGGAAGAAGATGAAGATGAAGATGAAGAAGGAATGGACATGAGAGGTAGCTCTAGACCACTATCAGAGTCTGACTTACATGCACTTGAAATGTTAGAGCCAGAGTCTTCCTCTCATGATGACAGCATTGATAGTAATGATCAGTTAGAAGCTGCAGTGTCTCTCTCTGTCCTGTCAGTTGGTATATCTGCAGTGAGAGAGAGGAGCAATAGGGCTCTGCAGCAAAGACATCAAATGGAAGCAGTTCAGTCTAGTGTTTCCTCCAGCATCACTTCCACTTCTTCTTCGTTAACTGCAACTACTTCAGGAGGAGGAGGAGGGAGTGGGTCTATACTTGTAATAATGTCACCTTCACCTGCCCAGCCTCCATCGCCTCCTCCAAGATCATCAGGATCTTCATCATCCATGCATAACCTAAGGGAGTCTGTGAGACTATCAAGCTCAAGTGGGCGGCTTTTGTCTTCTGGTGACCTAGTGCCTATACAAGGCAGTGGAGGTGGGAGACAGCTAGTGGAGGAAGAGGAGGAAGAAGGGCATCAGAGTGGAACCGATCAACCAGTTGAGGTCTCATTTGACTTGGACTCTTCTACAGAGAGTGCTGGGAGCAGAGTGGAAACAGGGAGAGGAGAACCTTCAGTTCAAACTCAAGAAGTGACAAGCTCTACTGTTTCTGTTATAACGAGTGGACCAGCAGCATCTAGAACTAGTGATGGTAGTAGCCCACAACTAGAAGGAGGAGGAGAGCATGGTGAAGTTGTTGTTACTAGCAGTAGTAGTAATGGCAGTAACAGTGCACCTACTACTGAGGCAAGACAGGAAGAGACTGAGACCAACAATGACAGAACAGGAGGTTTGTATAAATAATAGTGAATCCATAATCTTTTTAATTTCCTCTGTACAGGCTCCTCCAGTATCTCTACACCCACATAGTGTATTATCTCATCACATTTTTAACTTTGTCCACCATTTATTCTTGTCTCTCATTCCCTTTCTGTCACCCTTTCTCAGTTCCACCAGGTTTCTCTCTCTCTCTTCTCTCTCTTCCATCCAGTCCTGGTATATTATATTATATTAACATATCATCATTATCGGTAGTTGTTTTTGCATTAATTTTAGTATTACTGTTTATTAGATCTTTACATTTCATTTTTTTCATAATAAGATATAGGCCATTAAAAGAACATCAACACTATTGTTATTATTATTATTATTAATTATCATCAATGAGATTATTGTATCTTTTTAATTTATTATCAAACAGCTTCTTTCTTTCAATTACAAATTGCATGAGAGCAAAATAAAATACATCCACAGTTTGGGGTACTTTTATGGAGTCTAAATCAAATACGTGTACATTGCATGCATCAGGATTATGAATGTGATCCAGACTCTACAAGTTTTGTTTGTATTACAACAAATGTTCGACCTTGTGATTTTGTTTGCAATCAAAATTTAATGTCGTTAAGAAATGAAGGCAGTACTGAGCAGGCTGCACATACAGTCCTAATATTGGAGCCTTAGCTTGAATTATGTGCTTTGTACACTCAAGTAATAAGGGACCTTTGTACTGCTGTATTAAGGGTAATATTATTACCACCATGCAGTATATTCATGCAAATTGTTATTTAATTGTTTATGTGGTTTGTATACTGCTTATAAAGGTATGAGAATGCAAAAAGGAAGAAGTCATGGGCATGATGCATTATTGAATTGAATTAGGAGCTGTAGATTGAATTATGTTATATTGCTTGCATGCATGCATATGTGATGTGCAGCAGGCTCTCACTGCATGGTTGAGATTAAAATCAGTTGCACATTAATATGGCACTAATCTCAATTTCTCAAGTTGTTTTATTTGCCAACACAATCAAACAGCAGTGATGATGCATTAATGAATGTCAATGTGTGTGCTCGTACTATGGAAATTGTTTGAAAACTGTATGGATGCTGATTATATAATGCATAGGCCATATTGGGAATCGACCGACTTTCAGTATTATTAGTAAAATAGAAGACCCAAGTGCCTTGCTTTTATTATTAATTAATTTAAAAAATATTATATTCCCAGACAAACTTGTGTACAGTGACTTTGGAACACCTTGTTTACTTTTTGAGGATGTGCCTCGTACAAAATTAAACTTTTCTCTGAGCATGCGCAAAACACACACCCGCGTAGAGCCCCTCCCCTATCTTAACATTATAAATGAGAGCATCTCAGAGGAGAATCTAAACACCAACGGGAACTGAGCAGAGAAGACAATGTCCAGTATATCTATCAGCAAAACGATAGCAGTATCCCTGCTTTTAATCATGCTAGCCACAGCAGCAGTGAGCCAATTAAAGTGCTATTATGGAGTTGGTCAATATCGCAACTGCACTTGTGGCGTACAATATAGGATCCTAGAAAAGAGATGCTGCAGTTCAGAGGAATGCCAACAACCTGTATTGACAACAGAAAACTTCACCTGTCCCTTTGTCTGTCAGAATGGAGGGACATATGATGCTGAAAGGAAGCTATGTCAATGTCCTGCAAGCCATCATGGACTCTGCTGCGAACAAGGTACCATTACATGATGCTGTGCAATAGCTTCAGCATAGCATGTCTCCTCATTTAAGTACTATTAGTTGTACTGACTTTCTTCATTGATCAAACAATCTAATTTAGCCAAAACATGTGCATTATGCACCCACACACTGAGTTACCCCCTGTCCCTTTATGCATAGCCTGGGCTACCCTTCAATTTCCAACTTGATTATGATAAACCTTATATCGTTTTTAGAAACTCCTCAATGCGGTGAAGTTTTTCTAACACACAAAGGAGACATTTTCAGTCTCAATTATCCAAACAATTATCCAAACAATGCAAACTGCATATGGAAGATATCCACAGATCCAGAGAGAAGGATAGTCATTGGGCCAGAGTCCTTCAGCGTAGAGCCTGGCAACAACATTTATAGTTGTAATTATGACTACCTCCAACTGTGGGATGGTACAAGCGAGAGCAAGCACAGTCTTGGGGTCTTCTGTGGTGGAAGCAAATCATACCATAAAACCTTCCAGACACTCTACAGCACAGGATCAAATCTCTTTATCCAGTTCAGATCAGATTTCATTGTCTCAAAGAGAGGTTTTCACTTGAAGTACTCGGTTTTCTATGCAGGTGAGAAAGAAGGCAACAAACTTGATTGCGCTAAGGCATTTACATAAATAATAATTGCATTACTGACTCAAAACAATCTCAGATCATTACATTGCTATGCAGTACACAAGCGTGATCTGCTAACAGAAGGGCTGAATGGGAGTGCATTGTAGCCTTTTAACCAAGAGCACAATTAGCAACGCTTGGCAACAATCCCCCATTAGACATTACATGCATACATGCATAGACATCAATAAACATCAGTACATGTATTCATGCTCTTTTTATGTTTGCAGGACAAGAGTGTGGGCCTTACTCCATATACACACTATCAAGGGGGACAATAACATCTCCACATTATCCAATCAAGTACAGACCCAATGAGAACTGTCAATGGACTATACAAGTCATGCCTAAGCACGATGTTTATCTCACATTTCAAAACATAGATATCATTTCTACTGGAAACTGTCGGTACGGTGACTATCTGCTAGTAACTGGGAAGACTTCGGATAAAAAGGTGAAGCATATAGCTGCTTTCTGCGGCAAGGTACCACCCAGACTGTTTAAAATACCAGCAGAGAGCAAAGGACTGGAAGAGATTACATTGATCTTTAAGACTGATCAGATATATGAAGGACGTGGTTTCGTTCTAAACTATCGACAGATATTATCCAATGGCTCATCAGGCGATGAGTCTGGAATCATGGCAGAAGACAATTAAACATTACTTTATTATCTCTCTATATCATATTATTTTGTCTTAAATATTCTTTGATACATGCACTATTATATCAGTTGGTATAACTGTCATTTTTGTTTGAAATTATTTTTTTCAGAAATATATAAATAAGTCAAATTGTATTAACGTTATAAAATCATCCAAAAATGTTATACAACTTGTAAATAATAAAGCAATACTCCTGCAAAAATAGAATACCATATACATTAATTAGTTAGCATAATGCATGCTTGAGTAAAGCGTGTCAAGGCATGAACCAAAAATTTAATATTAAAAAATAATTATTAGAAGATGACGACAAAGTTTACTCTTTAGACAAACTCAAGGCATGAGAGAGTTCAAAGTGAAGTTCAAAGAGCAGATACATTACAATCAAATAAATATATTTGTTCTGTCCAAGTATGACTCATAATTGAGAGTGTTGTTTGGTGTACTCCCATACAACAATGGCTCCACTAACATGAACATTGAGTGACCTAATGACTCCAAACTGTGGTATCTCTACACATTCATCTAGTGAATGTATTAACTCCACAGGTATACCTTCACGTTCATTACTACAAAGGAAATTAAAAGAAACAGAGATGCAGATATAGAATGACAGGTGCATAGAAAGACTGCTGAAGCTGAGATTACAATAATACATTATTAGTTAATACTGAGGATTCAGCCTTTATCTATGGGCTGTTATAATGGTTCCAGCCTTACTTTTATGCCCATAAAACCCTGAATTACCGTATAGGACATAATGTTCGCGGGAGGCAAATTTCGCGAAATCTACTAAAATTCCAATTCATGGATTTTAATTTCGCGAATTCTACCACGTGTGCCATGCGGATACCGTATTAAATTGATATTCGCGGATTTTATTTTTGCGAATTTTCTTTATCCACGAAATCAGCGAAATTTGCGTCCCACGAACATTATGCCCTATACGGTATAAACTTTTTGGTAACTGCCTAGCTTTTTACTCAATATCACATTAAAGATTAAAGGAATGCAAAGGCTACATCTCCTGCCAAAGACAAGTCTCTGAGATTTGTCGTTAGATACAACAGAAGCCGCTCTAATCTTATAAAATCGATATAATTTACTCTGAAAATATTATAACTGATTGGTTGCATGGTAACCATCGTCTAAATGATATAACTCCGGCTATAACTGATAGAGTTAAGCCATTACCCAACACTGGACAGTCTCACTATAGCCAACACAACACTAATGGGAGCGAAACAAATGATCATATTAGCAAGTTAGTTCCACAAGTAAAGACTATCATGTTTATATAGCTAGACTTAACAATATCTTTAGAGAGAACTGAATAGATTTAAAGCCAATTCTACCACAGTGTATGCTAGATCATAAATTTAAAGAAAGGAAATGAGGACAACCAAACATGAACAAATTTCCTGACCTAAAATGCAAAGATCTCGTTTAGATAATGTACTTATTGTACCTAAAACACACACGAAAAGTGTGACAACACACACGGAGGTTGGGAAGGTCGAACTAAAATATTATAATTCCTTTCTCTTCTTATGCAATAAGAGCATTATGTCGGGAGGGTCGAAAATAATATAATTCCTTCTTCTTCTTATGCAATAAAGAGTATTGTACGTCGGGAGAGTCGAACTTGTAAAATAAATATTATAATTCCTTTTTCTTCTTATGCAATAAAGGGTATCATGTAGTGTCTCCTTACCCCAACAACAAGACTGTCTTCACTGGAATCTGGTAATTATTTATTTGTTTGCTGTGAGCTGTTTGCTCGACACCAACTAATGTATAACCTTTCCTTCTCATGCTCAGCAAGTAGGTGGACAGCTCTGATGGCTTTACCTTGAAAAATTTGTTACTATAATCAGAATGATCTGTATCATGATACTTGTGATATCTTTAGCCATTTCTCTGCAGTCACACTCAGTGATTTAAACTCTTTCTCTTCCAGCACAGCAGTGCTTCCCAACACTAGCTCAGCAACACCAAATATCTCACAAGTTCTACAGAGACCTAAAATGCCAATAAATGACGATAAATTATCATTTATGATGTTTACAATAACAAAGGCAGTACATGCATAGAGATTGAAACAGGCTGCATATCACCATTTTTGTTTTGCTGCTAATAATTTGATGAGAGAAGGTTGTTGATAAGCACATTACAAACAAATTGGAACCAAACCATGCATAATGAATAAACAATCGATACACAACTTTGCATAAAAACATAACAACAAACACAGTAATGACAAAAACACAAACATAACTTCAATACATCACTCAACTCGCATAAAGGAAAAACAGGCCAGAGTTCCCATTGCTCTAGCAATTATTGGGCTCCATAAAAAGCAAGTAGACACAGGATCTACATAATAATTGCATTTACACCAACAAAATCTTGAAAACATCAAAACCAGCCAAGCCAAAACACTAGCAATAACTGCATGGACTGACTGACCTGTCAAATAATAATTTGTTTTCTAACTCTAGTAAACAACTCCCACAATAATCATAAGCATTACATCCACTGGCTAATTAAGACGTAACAGCTTAGATCATCATCTCAGTAGAAACACTCCCAAAACTTCATCCTTACATAGAACAATTAAAAGTCGATGGATTCTATACCAGACACATTTTGTAATATTGTTAGCTCAGTAGGAGTGCTGCATAACCTCGTATGCATAGACTCAGCATTATAATGTTAGCCGAACTAGCATCCAGGACAAATAATTATTTTTTATGCAATAAAGTGCATCCACATAACTCAATGAGGATTGATAAATTAACAGCAACAGACTAATATTTGCCCACGTAAGAGAAGCGAGGGCCTAATCATACGTATCCATTTAAGCACAGTACTACCAGCAGATACACTTTATGCACAGCACATGCTTGATAAAGTTATGCTTGAATGCGTTCAATAATGTCACCAAAGCCAAGAAGTCTTGCAATAATGCCTTGTACATGAATCATTCAAAATCACACAAGAAATAACGAGGATAATTTAGTCCTTGGCTTTGCTGAATGCGAAAAAAGTATCAAACATTAAATGTTTTTTTTTAATTTTGATTTAAATTTTAAGGCAAAAATAATCATTACCGCTCATAATGAACAAATTCTAATTTAAACTGTCGTTATTGCTAATAATGACAAGGGCTGAGTCTGCAAGCACAGTAAACAGATAGAGACTTGTTATGACGGCTCAGAGTGAGAGAGTGTCTACAATTAAATCATTCCATCAACGTAAGAGAGAGAGAAGCCAGACAAGTAACAAACCTCACAGGAATTGTTACACAGTCGCTTAATTTGTTGGCGTAAATAGGAAAGCATTCGGGAGACACGACACAAGCAGATCACATAGCAATCATATTACCAATTACGCCAGTTTACTGGCCACTCTCAGAGTAGGCAACAGTGTTGGGCCACAAAAAATAATCGCAAGTCATAACATCATCATATTTCACTGCCAGCCATAGGAATGAGTGCATTGAAGTATGCAAGCAAAGTACAGTAGCCATAGAAGATACTGAGGCAAAGGCTGAACTATGCTTAGCATAAACATACACTATACTAGGAGGAATGACTGCTGCACCTCCTGGTAGCAATTCCTGACTTGGTAGCCATCCCATCCTTATAGTATAAACAGTGGCCTCATAACCAATACATGTATGTACTGCCACGGGGTATATGAATCAGATTTGTCTACGCAATAATTATTACACAATGCAATATCAATATTGCGCATGTTTGTATAACTGTGGTCTCTTAATCGAATAAAAAGGTGCGTCAGTATAGTAATGATATCAATTTAATTATAATGATTAGTTAAACTTGACATGTCCTTGCATCCTTATTATATTGGCAGTAACTAACTATTACTAGTATTTTGTGTAGATGATTAATTCATCATAACTTACCTCCAAGATTAGGCTGCTTGTTAATCAAAGAAGCAACTAATACTAATCCATTGTCCTTCTTCTTCTTCTCGTCCTGCACTGAAGGCAGTAGAGAAGGTGGAACTGATGAAGATGGAAAGAGTTCACTGTAGAGAGTGACAGTTGAGCTATTCCATGGTGTAATCTTACGCTGTATGTCACTGCCAGAATCCTCATCCTATCATAATAATAACAACATTGTAGAGACTGCAATAATAATCCATTGCAATAGTATTTGTCTGTAATAATGATTGTACAACGCACCCTAAGTAAAGTGTATAATTCATCAAAAATGACTAGGAGAGAATCGTCCATTTTAATAATTTTTTCTGATACATATACGTGTTCTTATGCTGTGCAGCAAGTTTGAGCTGATTCTGATCAAAATTGGATTTTTTACGAATTTTTAAAGTTATTCAAAAATCAGGCAAAAGTCCCTGTACTATAGTACAGGGATTTTGGCCAAATTTCGCCAAAAATGACTAGGAGAGAATTCTCCACTTTTATAATATATTCTCATACATATACATGTTCTTATGCTGTGTAACAAGTTTGAGCTGATTCCGATCAAAATTGGATTTTTTATGAATTTTTAAAAGTTATTGCCAAAGACCATGTACTATGCGTGTCTGGTGCACTACATGAAGACATAACTTACTTTTTGTTGTGTGTTGGGTCTATCAATGATCTCACAGTCTTCATCAATGGAAGAATGACCAAGAAGGCTTGCTGCTGCATCAATAATGGCAGCATTAGTACAAGTAGTGGGAAAGGGAGGGTTGAGCTGAGACCAAATACAAGAGGAAGAGACAAATAGCTTAAAAGGTATCAATTCTTCCTCCATCACACTAGTTAGTGCAGGTAGGGTATGGAATATGACCTGATTTATAAAGAGAGTCATAAGTTCATGAACAACTAGTATATTGAAATCCTTTACTTGTAAATTAAAGTCATTTTGTGGATGCATTAGCGAGAAAAACACATTACTCTCTAGCTTCCTAGACTTGCCAGTATCGCTATAATGATATTAATGAAGAAGTGAAGCATGTATAAAGTATAAAGTATAAATGTATAAAGTATAAATGTAGACATTAACCTGTACTGTTTGATGAAAGGAATGAATTGATGAATGAAAGAGAGTGAAGGGATATCAGGAAGAAGCGACAATGACTGTTCATAAAGTTGAATGACAGAGCCTGCAGCGTATAGCCTGACAATGAAATGATGGCACAAAGACCATTGGAACACTATCGGAAGGACCAAAGAATAATACTCAACCTGCAACGAGGGAGGGAGGGAGGGAGGGAGAGGTGAGCATGCATTAAAGGAGTAAAGAAAAATATACACTAACTTTCTCAGCAGTTGATGTCAAACACTTCCCAAGTTGTACGGTGATTGTAAATATCGAACAAAATCTGCTCAATCTTCTACCAGTGTTCTGCATAAAGACATTCAATCAAGAAATCCATTTGGTAATACATCGTATCATTAGACCATAAAATTTTCTAATCAAAAATCATACCATCTGTAGATGAGGGAGGAGTAATTCCTTCCAAGAAAAAGGAAACTGGGACATTAGCATAACAACCAACCACTCCATAGCATATCGGACCGAGAGCTGATTATCAATCTCCAGACAATCCAACATTTCCATGATAACACTCTTAACCACTGCCTATTCATTAATGAAGAGTTTCTTACTGAGTGTTTTACATCCAAATTTACTTTATTGATTGACTTGTACAGTACTAGTAAAGTTTGTACTAGTCTTAGCCTGTACCGGTGAGAGTATGAGTTTATATAATAATGAGGCTTTGAAATGCTCAGCTCTTTTAACTGAAAACAAATAATGAGAATATTAGAGATATAATAATCATTAAAATTGTAAGTTAATTTACTTCATTAACGATATTCCTAATAACAATTGATACAATGCTTGGCGTATTAGCAGTTGAATATGACGATACTTCTAAAAGCATATTCATTACTCTAACTCTAACCATCATATCACTTTCAGCCTCCCTGCAATCAATAAAGAATAATACCATACAGCATTATACTGACCTCAATTTCAAACTGTTAGTAGAGCAAGATTCACCTAGTGACATTACAAATTGATTGACATCAAGGATAACTCTAATGACACAAGAGGGACTTTCATCTCAATGATACATGTAAGTGCTAACCTTAGGTTCTTCTTAAAGATTGGCCCAAAGCCACACATGTACGTAATGATCTGAGCCCTCTCCGCCAGCCTAGCATTGATATTGGTAGAATCAATATCAGTGGAATCAATATCAGTAAAATCAATATCATTTGAATCAATATCAGTCTGATTGGTATCAGTGTTAGCAACAGTATTGATGGTTTTAAAAACAGTGCAGAGATGCTCAGCCAATACGTTGCACACGCCTGTCTTTACTTCTGATACAGCAAATATCTCATTGGCATACTAAAGAAAGGAAACAATCACAATGATCTATTATAACAACTACCAAAAATCATCCTTGGCCATTAAATTTACATGTATATTAGGAAATAAATCACAACATGGTCAAATAATTCAATGCACATGTAGATGTAGCTACTATATGTATTAGTTATATAGTCTTGACCTTTATTTGCAGCTGTATAAGGTCAGGATCTGATGCTTCCATGAGCCTCTGATGATACGTAAACTGAACAAAGGCTCTCAATGACTTCAACAAAGGGAACAAGTGCTCCTTCAACTCTAGAACAAGAGGCCATGCCATCTCAATGATTGGAAGTAGATAAGCCACACCTACTGTATCAACAATCTAAACAATACTAATTGAAAGACCGAGTAAATAAAATCGGCAAACTTGTGGGACAAGTGTTGCTAGACAGCCAAGAGGCCATGCCATGTCGCTACCCAAAACATCAAAATGTTCGGTGCAAGATTTCGCAATTAGTTCAACGTCACGTGATCCAATAGTCACATGATCCGTTAGTGGTAACTGGGTCTTCATGGTATCGTGACACTTGAAGAGTGTGACATTGTGGAGTATGGACCAATAAGAGGAGAGACAGGAGGCAATACAGCGACCGTATTCTTGACCTGGGGCATGCTGGACTGGTCTAATTAATGTAATAGTAACTGGGAGATTATATAGCTTTCCTATTTTAGAAAATAAAGAATTGCTTAAAGCATACATGTATGACAAATATAATAATAATAACAATTGTATAATTAGCTCACTAATTCAAAATCAAAAAGAATATTACAGACTCACTTATCATTGCGTGATACTGTTCAGTGGGCATTAGTGAAGGATTCTCATTCCCATGATTACAAACCCATTCCAGTACAGAAACTGCTCCTAATAGAGGAACTGTAAACTCTATCACCTATTTATAATGGGGACATTATAAAACAATAGCGCTGAAATCCTAGAAAATTTGACATGCACATATACTTGTACATACATCTACATGTATGTACTATGCACGTGTTGTAAATGTACTAGTGGTAAAAAGATATAACTGCATTTCTTTACCTGATTCTTCTCAACTATATCCAGCAACACATGAACTGCTTTATCAGTGAATCCAGTGCAAGACAGACCCCTCCCATTATTGTCACTGGTCCAGCTGCACATACCAATAAATTTGTAAAGGCAGCGACTGGCAGTAGAGAATAACTGGACGAGATCTAAGAGAGAAGCAATAGGACCTGATGAGGAAATGTGGAGTCCGGCAAGTAAAACGTCCTGAAAGTAAGAGAGAATCTCTGGCAGCCATGGCAATAGAGCCTTATAGACAAGCCTGGAGGCTCCTTCTTTGACTAAATGGGAAAAATAAGTAGATACATGTAATTATAGACTTGGCTAAATTTTTGAGTAACTTTAAAAAAATTCGTAAAAAATTAAATTTCAATCGGAATCAGCTCAAACTTGATACACAACATAAGAACATGTATACGCATCAGAAAAAAAAAATAAAATGAAGAATTCTTTTTTGCCATTTTTGATGAAATGACAATGATGGACTTCATTCCAGTATAACTTACCATTCATGTTAAATGTGGACTGTCCAGTTATTATATTGTCAAGTAGAGTCGATAATAATTTAACCGAAGACATTACAACCTCCACTGGCATGTACACTCTTGTTCTTGCACTGGATATTGCTTCAAGGGAAGGAGAGAGGAGATCAGTCAGAACGTCATCAGGACCAGAATTTTCAGCAACTAAGAGCCTGCGAGAGTATAAAGATAAAAAAGGAACACTACGTGTACTTCCACTCTTTGCTAACTTATTATCACAAGTCACGTGACCATCAGCTGACAATAAAACTGCTCTAGCAACACTCCCCGGACTAAGCCAAGTTGAGAGACTATACTGGGTCTGAGTACTAGTGGAATCTTTGACAAGGGACCCTATACAGGTTTTTAAAAACACATACAAAGACCCTGAATTATCCTGGCCTCTTGCTATCCTTGATATTAGCTTGGAAGCCTACATCAAACAATATACATGTATTATACATGTATTATATTCCAATTCCCATAATCCCATTCCCATACCATGGCCCAAGACTGAGACCCATACAAGAGACACTCGGTACTACTGAAGCAGCCCAGTGTCTGAAATACATCTGAAAAACTAAATTCCTAAAAAAAATAACTAAAAATATCATCATCATAATAATATACAAGACATGTACTTGACTGCAATATTTGCAGAAAGCGGCCAGTATGAAAGATTGTGTGGCGGATCTCTGTACTATCCTGTGGATCAATGAAGTATTGACTACCAGAGACCTAAAAATACGTAACTCATGAATCCAACCATTGCATTCTCCTGATCCAACTCGGCTAACCTTATTGTCTCTATAGAGGAGGTGCCTATCAATGGAGCCTTAAATGAAGGAGGAAGGAGCGTGAGAGAGTACATGACATACACTGTTGGTATATCGGGCAATTCTTTCGATAAACAACAAGAGAGGAAGAAAGAAAAGAAATTGTCTAAAAAGGTAAAATAATATGAGAGTATAGTCTTGTTGTACATATAATTGGTCTTACATTTCTCTTCTTCTCCTAATTTGGAGATAAATCTGCTCAAAAATGAACCCAATTCTTCAACCAGTGGAGGGCACACAGCAGCAGCATTAGAATGACTTTCCCTATTAAACACAAAACAAACACACATACTCATACTGTCATTCATCCACTGACCTTGCAAATACATAACTGTTCCCAAAAGCAGTTAGCAATGGATCCAGTATTACCTAATAGTGTAAATTAATTTTATTTCAAGTATATTATTATATTATTGAAAATTCTACAACTTTAGAAGTACATGTACAACAAATGCTTGCTTACTTTCCAGTTTTCCTTCAAGAGAAATGGAGAATTGCTTAGTTCGATTCCTAATAATTCCCTGACTCCTCTCCTAACAATGGACTTTGCATCATGAGAGAGGACCCTCTTAAAGACTGTCATTAGCCACGAGACGTGAAGCATGTGAAGACCTACAGTACAGCTGCCACATGACCGGATACACTGTACAAACAATCATCCTTACCATCAACAAGTGTCCTAGTGGCTGAGACAAGACTTGGTAGCCGATTCAATACCGGATTGACTATATGGACCTGAAAAGGAGAGGAGATATATATGTACATGCATGTGAAGAGCTGTCACTATATATACATGTACATACTCATACTTGTTTCTCTTCTAGCGTTTCCAGTAATAGCATCAAGTTGCTCCAAATTTCCCTCAACTCTTTCTCTTTGTCCCCGTTCCACCAGAACACGCCTCCTTCACTAGTTACTCCTCTCTCTTTTCCAACAGATTCTTCTAGAACGGCGTCCATTAAAAACTGACATCTCTTCCTATTCAAAGGATCTTCATCAACTAGTCCAGATTGAATGATGTCCCAAAATATCTTATAGTGTCTTACGTCATGAACCAGAACCGGTGGGGATCTAATATTTGGAGTCAAGGGGGCCCTCCCAGGTATAAAAACATGAACGAGGCAACACAAAAGTGTCAAGCATAGGTCTATGGAGCGACTCTCAACATTCGTTTCACGTAGCCACACCTTTTCGACAAACTGCCACGCCTCTTTAGTAGTAGCGTCACTCAGTAACAGACAAGGTAACACGAGACTTGATAAAAGGAATGATTGATTGGTGGGTGTGGCCACAAGTAGCAAGAGAACACGAGTCAGTAAATCCTGTTTTAGGTGAGATGATGCACACGCCTCTTTCTCCATTAATAAATAATTAATTATCATTAGAACATGCGTCTTTGACATGGTGGAAAGGTCTTCGTTGGTGTAGAGGTCAAAAAGGGCATTAAATAGAGTCTTATGCTGAACATCGCTCTGAGACGAGAGTAAGGAGAGATACTCGCACAAAGCCAAATCCAAGTCACGTGATTGCTCGGTGTTGATCACGTGATTTAGGTAAGGCAGGCCTGAACCCAGTAGAGAGGTTGTAGAGATTGATTCTCTCTCCTTGATCGGAACTGATAATAGAGAGTCCTTAAGATCAACCAGACACTGTAGAGTGTCACCATCTTCTCTTTCTCCTCCCAGTACCTTCAAACATCGCTCCTCTAGTTTGAGAAATACACTGGAATGAGTTTCGTTATTCACTGATGACATCCTTCCTTACCACGTGGAAGGGCATGGACAAAGTAGGCGTGGTCAAGTGGGCGTTCGTTATTCTTGGGCGTGGCTTGGAAGCTGAATAAAAAATGGTGAGTAAAGCTTTATTGTTTTGTCCTTGATTTATCCTTGCATGACGGGTTCTAGTTTATGTTAAGAGAGTATAAGTAAGTAAATTTGGTAGCCTATCCTGGGAATATATGAATACTCAAAAGAGGGAGGGAGAGTTCATTATTATTATGAATGTTTTTTTTCTATTTTGTAGGCTCAAAATCTTGAAGTTTGTTCAATTTCCCCGGAACTTTTTGAACGTGTTAAGAAATTCCGATTCCGCAAAGAAAAGACGTCTGCCGCCATTATTATGAAGATAGACGTTGAGTCTATGACTATTATTGAGGATGATACAGTTGATGAAGATACGGTATATACATATAAATGCATTAATTACAACAGATAGGGGGGAAAAGTTTTAACTTACAAAGGCAAATGTTGTATCATTTTTGATAAATTGTCATCTTTTATGAAATACCATAGTACACCCGATTTTCAAGCAACTTTAAAAATTCATAAAAAATCCAATTTTGATTGGAATCAGCTCAAACTTGCTAAACAACATAAGTACATGTATATGTATCAGGAAAAGTTGACACACACTAACTCACAGCATGTAATTATACTGCACTGATTCATTACTCCACTCTACACTTGTAATGTTAATCTTTTCAACCTTTCCTACTTATATTAAGTTTTTTTTTAATTTTAAGATGAATGATTTGAAAATTGAAGACTTGGAGGCAGAACTGCCAACACACGAGCCGAGATATGTTGCCCTAAGCTACTGTTACCATCACGACGATGGGAGGGTATCCTATCCTCTCGTCTTTATATTTGTTAGTCCACAAGGTAAGGAAGATGAGAGAAGGAGAAAGGAAAAGAGTTAGGGGTAATTGAAGTTGACATTGTGTGAACAATCCTGTTACTAGGTATTAAACCAGAGTTGCAAATGATGTATGCCGGCTCTAAACTGACTCTTGTCAATAAATGTGGATTCACTAAAGTGAGCATTCTATTCTGAGTATGTATAAATGGATGCTCTGGTGTGTATAGGTTTATGAATTAAGGGGAACTGATGAACTTACTGAAGAATGGTTACTCTCAAAACTGAAGAAGTGATGACGCATGAATGTAGAAGTGAAGCTTCTTTGAAAACGTGTGATTATTCTTATTATTAATATTCTTATTAATATTCTTATTATTGTCCTTTTACTGTATAATAAACTAATGATGATTTTTGTAGTATGATTTTTTTAGCTTTTCAATGATGATTTTGGAAATAACAGTATTATTGATACATGTATACAAAATTACATGTACACGTATGCAACTACATGTGCTTGTAATGTATTACTCAAAAGCCGGCTTTGAAGCTGCAATGATAATTATTTTAATATTAAACCATCATTTCAATAAAATTTTTGAAAACTATAATTTCACTTCGGTACCATTTCATCATTCACATGTACACAAAAAGTGTCCCCATTTTATGTCAGAGCAACAACCAAAGCCACCATCATGCTAAAGAGAGACAATATGTACATCACATAAATAAGAATGACATTTTTCTTACTTGTAAAGGTAGATGAGAAAAGAAAGGACATAGTATCCAAGCTTGATGAATCCTTCTCTGTTATAAAAGATTAGGTTGTCCCTGTTCATGACGATTGTTGGATCGTAGAGACCATACCCACTAGCACTGGGACGCTTAACAAACCTAAAAAATAAGAATATGATCATACACGTAATATTCCCTATCGGAACTAATTTCTATAAGTAATTTCTATATTATTGTACAAGTAATGATACATTGCATTAAATAGTCTTGGGAAAATATTAGTATTTTCTTTATACCTCCATATATGGTAAGCGAGTAGAGGGACGTTCCACATAAATGTGAACCAGTATCCAAACATGAGTAAGAGTAACACGATGAATAAATGTAATCCATATTCAGGAAACACCAACTATTAATGTCATTGCAATAACAAGCATAATATACATGCTGTCATAGTATACCATGTTTTGATTAGAAGCAAAGTCTACAGGATTACGATAGTCATTCTTTAGTTCATCTACCATTATCAACTATTGTTAGATAGAGAATCAATACATAAAAGGTGACAAAATCATAATAAAGGATGGAAAATATTTTTTAAATATGGATTTCTACTCACATGCCAAACCATCATAAAGAGGAGGCCTATGGATACGAGCATAACGAGAAGAAAAACGTAGAAATCAGCACCAAACATGATGAAAATGTGAAAAAATGGAGACAGCTATAAGCCCCGCCTTTTAAGAATACGGAGATAGACACCAATGAAGTATCCGTGAGTGTACGGAAACCACGTGCTATGTCAAAGGAAGGTGTGGCTGGGGTCTATCTTTCAGAATCTCTACTGAAATGCACATTTATGGACTAACAGGTGGTATTGCAAGCGGGAAATCGACAGTATCAAGACAACTGGAGCGACTGGGTTGTCCTATAATAGATGCTGATCTGATCTCAAGACAAGGTACATGAAATATACTGTTTATATAATAAAGATTAGCCTGGGGCCCTTGCCCTCCTCTTAATTATTCCAGTTGTAGAACCCGACACTGCTGCCTGGAGAGCAATCATAGGAACGTTTGGTGTTCAGGTGCTTAATGATGACCGGACGATCAATCGCCCGTTGCTTGGTTCAATGATATTCTCAGATGATGAGAAAAGACACACTTTGAATGCCATCACCCACCCATACATACAATACAGAATGTTGTGGCTGCTACTCAAATATTTTATTCTAGGTAGCTGTAATCTCTTGCGTATTCCACTTATATAATAAGCGACAACAGTAGAGCTTTAAAATTGACTAGCATATCCAACAACTTTCTCTTCTTTTTTTAGGTAAATCTTTCGTTGTTCTTGTAACTCCACTTCTATTTGAGAGCAGTCGTTTTCTCAAATTCATGAAAATGGTCATTGTTGTCAATTGGTAAGCTAATCTTAAAGCAAGATCTATACAAAAGTGTTCAAGTTAATATTGAATGCAGTACAGAAGAGCAGCAGTTGGAAAGATTAATGTCCAGAGATGGTCTAACTGAAGAAGAAGCAATGAAGAGAATATCTTCTCAGATGCCGCTTAGCACAAAGTGCAGGAGAGCTCAGTTTGTTATAGATAATACTGGAGAGAGGGGGCAAGCTGAACAGCAGGCGCTTCACTTGTTTAATAATATGAAAAGGATGTCCTTATTTTGTGGCCTGTACAAATGGATATGCGCCGCTTTAGTGTTAACATTAGTTATTTTCTATGCTGTTTATTTCTAATCATTAATGAAATTATTTGAATCGAAACAAAATAATTATTTTTTGCGTCTTTCATTCGTGCTCTAAAAATAAAACATTCTATTATTGCAGAACCATCTTTCTCATTTGGTTTGACTATGTCAGTAGATAAAGGATAACGCTGTAGAGAAAAGAGTATAATGGTAACTGATGCTTGAAATATCAAATGCTACAGCTTACTAGTATAACGAGGCAAAGAAAATAATTAGATGATACCCGATCTTGACAAACGATTCTTTCTGAAAATTTATTAGTTGATTGCCATTTCTAATGACAGTGGCATCATAAAGGCCAATGAATGAACTTCGAAGATTAAAATATCTATTAAAAAACAGAGTCCAATCTGACATCACTTAACTATAATTAGTAATCGAAATACATTACATTACATACATGTGAACTACACAAAGCTATACAGGATTTGCTTGGTGACAATACAATGAATAGACTATGGTGTGTGACATGACATTACTAGTCAATTAAGAGCACATGTAGACTATTGTAGATTAATGTATATTAATGTACATCAATACATGTAAGCATCTCAAAAATAGAGAAAGAAGAGGAATGAGAGAATTAAGGTTTACCTATAGCAGAGATATATTGCCAAAGGGCTGGATAGTATACTGAGAAGCCAGTGGCCACTGAGCATTAGAATCAGTGGAATGAATGCATTTAACATTAGCTCTGGCTTCACAGACTAGAGAAGAATATTTATTAAAAAAATGATACAGTGTTAATTCACAGAAATTTGGATTCATACCTTATTTAACTTATCACAGCCATGTCTAGCTGCCACAAAATCAAACTGGATATCTGACAATACAATAATCTAGGAAAGTATAAAAATTTTAATAATTATATATAAAATGGGACTATCACCATACATGATATATAGCCAGTACAATGGCTATCAAACTGTCTAGAAGGCACAAGGTGAAGACAAAGGTATCATACATTCGTCTGTGAACCTTCAAGTGAAGTTGCAGCTCTAGCTAAATAGCTCAAGAGAGCTGTCTCCTCCTATCAAGTCAAAACATAGCGGGTTAAAAATTCTGTTGCCAAGACAACGCCACAAATTTGCATTTTGTGTAAAAAATATTTGTGATCATCATCATGGAGGAGTTTACATCTTCAAGGAGCAGCTCTCCTCCTCTTTCTTTACTCTTGCATCAACCTACTACAGAATATAGTACAAAAAAGAAAGATTTGTATCTTGGACCAATTGAACAAGGAACAGCCCACTCTGGACCAATGAGTGAGAAGGTGGTACAGCATAAGATGCTCTCGATACTTGAACAGCTTCAACAGAATCAAGAAACACTGAGAGAGTCTGTGTACGCACTGCTGGGAAGAACCGGGTCTTCTGGTATCCCAACCCCTAGTACAATGGATGATTGTACATGTGGACTATGTGGATATCAGCCATCGCAATATAAAGACTTACAAAACTCTACAAACACTAAGCTACAAGCAAATACATGTACATGCACAGGTACTGGTATATGCACATGCACATGTATTATGGGACCTTTGGATTCAACGATGGATGAAGCAGAGGAAATTGAAGACTTTTCTGTTAGTGATCTTACATATTCGTCTGATGTTGATCTGATTGAGAATATGTGGGACGATTTTAATATAACCGACTACGTACCCAGCCCTCGTTACAAGAAGATAAAAAGGAATTCACCGTTGCCTTCCTCAAGGAAAGATTTCAGTCCAACTCGAGTTACGGTACCTGTCCCTTTCTCGATGACATTGAGAGAAGAGAGAAAAGAAAAAAAGAAGAGCAGGAGCCTACAGATGGCAGAGAAGGAAAAGGAGGAGAGAGAGGCAGAGGAAGAGGCACATTTGGCCAAACAATTCAAAGCTAATCCTGTACCAGCCACAACTTTCCTACCGTTATACGAAATGATCAACGCATGCAACCAAGAGAGGAGAGAGCAGATTAAGGAAACATCAAAGGAAACTCTAAAAAGATTAGAGAAACCGTTTAGTTTTATGGCCCGTGAAGAAGCAAAAAAGAAGGAGAGAGAGTCACAAATATTGCTATTGAAAGAGACAGCTGAGAGAGAAAAGAAGGAGAAGCAATGCTTTCAAGCTGGGGAGATCCCAGAATATGTATTTGATCCAAATATCATGGAGAGGATAGAGGAGGAGGAAGAATACAGGAAGATAAGAATACGCCAGAGGGCACTAGAGAGTCTTGCTGAGTCTCATTTACCAGCTGGAATGAGAATAAGAGGACAAGAGTACAATCTTGAAAGACTCTTGAGGAGAATAGCCAAAGATGAAAAGGTTCTTGAAAAGAAGAAACAACCTTCTGCTAATGAAAATAAATATGCCTATAATGATTTTGAGCAAGAACTGATGAGGAGGCAAAGGCAAGTAAAGACATTAACATTACCAATTGAGGAGCTTCAAGGAAAACCTTTGCCAATAATAAGACACTCAACTCCTACCAAATCTGTAACTTTCCATTGATAGTATCTATCTATATGCATGGTTTTTCTTTTCTTTGTGTAAATAGAGTATAAAATAGATCTATCATCAAAAATTATTCTCTGTACTAATGTGCCATGAAGATGACCATTTTAAAACAATCTCAAAATTCTGAAAAGTACCTTTTTTCCGAAAAATGGCTCCGAAATCACCCCAATCATTATTTACATTTTTGATACATATTGATGTCCTAATGCTATGTAGCAAGTTTGAGCTGATTCCGACTTCAATTTTTCAAGTTATGGCCATTTAAAGAAATGGGCCAATTTCTGAAAAGTACCCTGTACTAATGGTTTTTTCCAAAAAATGGCTCCGAAATCACCCCAAATTTTTATTACATTTTCAGATACATATTGATGTAGTTATGCTGTGTAGAAAGTTTGAGCTGATTCCGACTTCAATTTTTCAAGTTACGGCCATTTAAAGAAATGAGCCATTTTCTGAAAATTACCCTGTACTATAGCCCATGGTTTTTTCCAAAAAAATGGCTCCAAAATCACCCCAAACTTTTATTACATTTTTTGATACGTATTGACGTCCTAATGCTATGTAGCAAGTTTGAGCTGATTCCGACTTCAATTTTTCAAGTTACGGCCATTTAAAGAAATGGGCCAATTTCTGAAAAGTACCCTGTACATTAGAGCTGATTCTGACATAGACTTTTCAAGTTATGGTCATTATCGCAAATTTTTTTCATAAACTAAATGTCTTTGGATTTTTTAAACAATAGATAATGATATTTGATTTCAAGCATTTAATTAAGTTTCATTGTTGCTGTTGTTTTAATCGATTTTTTGACAATCTCTCGTTGCGCTTTTTTATCTTGTTCATCCTTTTCTCACCTTTTCCTCCGCCCCCACACGTCACCTCTAGGTTAATGCTCCGCCCAGAAAGATTTGACTTATGAAACTTTAAAGCATTCTAAAAAACAAAAACTTAAAAACGAAATCATTATCAAAATTTTTCTTCATACCTGTTGATGCTTGACACTATTAAATTCAAGAAAACCACACCCACGAGATTTCGCTGACCCTCTCTCTGTCAGCAATCGTACCTATAAACTGGACAATCAGAACACGATTTTAAAACTGGTCAAACCTGTTGAATGGGTACTCCTCTCTTTCGAAAGTGATGCATAATATCATCAGATGATACCGAATATGGTAAATTTCCTATCGTAGTAATCCCACAACAAAAATATAATTAATTATGCATCATGCCACACCCCCTTTCTTGTACATGTACAAACCAAATGAAGCACTCCCTATAGGCATTGCTAATTAAATGTACCTATAAATAGAATATATCTACTTCTTTTTTTATCTACAGTGTCTTCTTCGGCCTCTTCTCCTACTATCTCCTCTTCTTCTGTTGGTTGCTTCGTTTTACTCTTAGTCTCTTTGCTTCTTTTCTTCATCTGTTTCAGCCACCAACTGAGTAAAGCCTGAGACACACTGAAATATACAATAAACTCACTCTTTTCTTTTCTTCTCCCTCTGAGTCTCGCTCATGTTTAAATGGCGGATACTAATTAGAGAATAAGATAAACCACGTTGTAGCACGTGGTTAAAGTATACGGAAATATCCTGACGTGAGTTTAGCTCTACCCAGCCCCACCCTTCCTGCAGGCTCAGCTCAGTAAAAGAGGTTATACAGCAGATATAAAATAACATCGACTGAGTGAGGTTACCTTTATTCGTTTCTGGAGTGAGGTTACCTTCATTCTTCTCTGCAGCATGTCTATTTCGTCTTCTCTTGATCTCCTTAAACTGAAGGAACAAATCACCTGTCCCTTATGCCACAGTATTTACACAGACCCAAAGACACTATCATGTCTCCACTCCTTTTGCCAGTCTTGTCTGGAGGGAGTACCGCCTGATAAAGAAGAGAACGAGACCTCTTACCTCTCCTGCCCTACTTGTCATGACAAGACAGAACTACCACGAGGTGGAGTGGAAGGCTTTCACAAAGCATTCCATCTCAACAACCTCAAAGAGATGCACAGCCTCATGGCAAAAACCGTCACTTGCAACAATTGCAATGAAGTCACTGCAGTTGTCTATTGCAAAGAGTGCAGCAAGTTTTTCTGTGAAGAATGCATGCATGTCCATAAGAAATGGAGTTTCTTTTCCAGCCATCAAATATCAAGCCTCGATGAGGTGTCAGCCTCAGCTTCTGTTGTTGTCCAGGAGCAAGCGAGCCACATTGAAAGAATTCTCACTGACCTCACGCAAAGAGAGAAAGAGATTAAGAAGCAAGGAGAAGCAGTCCAGGAAGACATTCATTTGTTTGTACAAGAAGTGATGAATACGGTTGAGAAAGAGCTGACAAAGGAAGTTGATGCAATAGTTGAGAGCAAATTGCAGGTAATAGCTAAGCAGAAAAGGATTTTTAAAAGCAAAGTAGAAGAGAGCCTGAGCTTACAGCATGTCTTTATGTCAGAGGATGAGCGCATGAGTGAGATGACAAGAGGAATCAATGTGGAGGAATTTGACCCATTAGAAAAAGCAGATTTAGAATTTATCAAGGGGGATCCAAGCATAGTCGTACACCAAGTGGGTGAGATTGTCTCTTACACAGCATTGCAGCAATGCAGGGTCAAGGAAATAAATCAAGTGAATCATTTTCCAGAGAAGAAGATGATTTCATTTCCATTATCAATGGAGGTCCCTGATTCAAGTCTCCTAACGGTTCCCATATCATCTCTTAGCTGTAGTCTAGTACCAGTTGGTAAAGATGTAGCTCCCATTGAAACTACAGTGAGTACTACTTCATATCCTGGAGTGTATCAGATACAATGCAGCCCTTTTACTAGTGGTCATCATTACGTTGAGGTTAAAGTTCACGATGTCCAACTGGAAGGTACTTCTTTGGTGGTCCCTTTCAATCCGTATTTCGATATAATCATTCCAGCCCGTATCATCACTGGCATAAAATATCCCTGGGGAGTTGCTGTGAGTGAAAAAGGTCAAGTTATTTTAACAGAATGCTGGAATCATCGCGTTACCATATTGGATGGGAGAGGAAAGAAAATGAAGACATTTGGAGGAGAAGGAGGTAGTGGGGATGTCACGTTTTGTTCTCCTCGTGATGTGGCCATTACTCGAGACAATAGCTCTATTCTAGTTATTGACGATGATCACAGAATACAAAAGATAAGCATGGACGGAAAGCTCTTAGCATCAGTTGGTGGATTGGGCAAAGGTCCTCTAAAATTCAATTGCCCTGTTGGCATGGTCATATCTCCAACAGATGGGAGGGTGTACATAGCTGATCACAATAATCATCGCATTCAAGTCCTCACTCCTGATTTGGCCTTTTCTCATTCGTTTGGCAGTAAAGGATCGAGAGATGGAGAATTTGAGAATCCGCATGACATTGCTATTGATCGCACCAACTCAGTGTATGTCGCTGACTATGGGAATCATCGCATTCAAAAATTTTCTCCCGAGGGTGAATTTTTAATTGGATTTGGTAGTAAGGGGTGCAGTCCAGGAGAGCTCTTTGATCCAGTAGGAATTACAGTAGACACCAATAGTGGTTTGGTCTATGTCACTGAGTATGGGAACCATCGTGTGTCAGCTTTCACTCCTGAGGGTCAGTTTGTGACTAGTTTTGGAGATGAAGGTGTCAATGAGGGTCAGTTTAGGAACCCAAGGGGGCTATCATTTGATAGTGAAGGATTCTTGTACATTTGTGATCTAATGAACAACAGATTGATTGTGTATTAAACTCAAATTTTTTTTATTCTAATTTTTAATGAATTTGTGTATAATAGCTTTGTTTAAACCTCACTGCAAGTGCAATTCACACTATTAGAGGTGAAAGCAATCTCATCATTTTGTCATGTCAGTAAATAAATTATTATTATTATAACAGTAATATTATCATTATTATTACATTATTATTAGAATGACTGTTAATTATAAATGATCAATGTCACTGATAGAGCAAGTACATTATTACAACAAAAATAATAAAAGAGTGTCAAAATTTTAAAATAATAGATCGATCGTCACTAAATTCCGTAACTATCTTTATATGAGTTTCGACTCTTTTCTTGATTGTATCCTATACAAATCAGATATGCAACAGTAATTATGGAAGACATAAAAGACATCAAGAAGCACTCCTACTACTGGTACAATTATGCCCACACATACAAGTGAAAGAATGTGCCCCACCTGCTTAATGCTTATCAAATACAAAATTCTTTACATTAATCCAACAAAACTTGCAATATCAAGACAAAACTATTAAATAAAAAAAGCTTTATTTTCGTTCTGTTTTACAAGCATGCATGACTCATGCTTAAAGTGTTACACTACTACATGATGCATGTTAAAAACAAATGTTCATGTGCTCCTTACATGACAGCTTTGGATCCAATCATCCATCCATCCCAATCCTGCAATATGCTCAGATTAACCGGCTCCTTCTCTTCCGAACTGTTCAAAAAATCCGTCAGTTCCTTGAGGGTATCGTGATGCGACTTGTCGCCAAATTTCTCGTAGATCGGTTTCCGTAGCTTATAATACTGCTCGGTCTCTCCAGGTATGGGCCCGTGAATGACATACTGGTCCGTCTGTCCTCCCTCTCTTCCTCCTTCCTTCCCTCCTCCTCCTCTTTCAATAGGACTAGCAAGTGTCACCAATTCAGAGTTACTCAGTTTCGATGAAAGAGAAGACGAGGGAAAGGTCTCATTCATTGTTTGGTCTCCATGCTCAACAGACACTTTGTTTATTTGACCATGACTCCACGAACGCTTCCTGTCCTGAGGGCTGGCCCTTTCCTCTCTGCTATTCCTTGAGTCAGACCTCACTGGTTGATCTTCCTTTGTATCCTTACCAACTGCCTTAGGCTCGTTAGAGTGAAGCTTTGTCTCCTCTTTAATCACGGGAGAGCTACAGCGCCACGACTCACCCAAAACCCCCGACACGCTTTGAGTAGTCTCCGGCCCAATGATGCTCCTTTTCTTCGATCGTTTCTCTTTGAGTTTCTTAAAAATCCCGCCTTTCTTGCCGCCGTTCTCAGCTTTACTGGGTCCTGATGTGGGTGGGCTAGGGGGAGGGGCAATGTGGGAAGGCTCGTGATCGGACCCGCCGAGATTTGTTATCTTTTCGAGAGCTCCTTTCATTTCAGACTCTTCTTTTAGCTCTCGATAGAGAAACACCAACTAAAGAGAGGGAGAGAGAAAAAGAGGGTGAGAAAGGAAGTAAAAAAGAGGGAGACCAGTATCATGATACACAAGACAATCCAATTATGGATAATGAAATAGTATCAATTACAATATAGGGACAACGCCTATCATGTTAATTGCATACCATAATAAAGTGTAAAGTATAGAAAAATGTCAAATAAACACTATGAGATATAATTCCCAGGACCTTTCACATTAAAAGTATGCAAATGAGTCATAATGACTATTTTTGTTCAAGAGTTAAGTAGACATCAAACCATTAGCTTGTTGTCACACAAACAAAGCTTTGAGTTGATTCATATTTCCCGACAGATCTTATATCATCAGAAGAAAACAGAGGACATAAAAAGACATGTACCAATCAAAAGAACTTAATCTAATGAAGAGGCTAATCCTATTACCAAATTGCTCATTTTCTCCTCCCACACTGACACTTTATACTGACACAAAGGGCAACAGGAATACATGCTGGACTGTGTATATCATCAATTACATGTTGTCATGCTGCTAAGACAACTGTTGTTACTTGGACAGACATTACTTCATGAGAGACACAGGTATAAAATAATAATAGTCTGCATCATTATATGGTGGAATTCACACACTACTAACTATTGTAGCATAAAATTCATTAGCACTCAATACGTGATGCTAATGAGCCATGCACAGTCTAAATTCTATCACATTTAAATATTAGTTACTGGTTCATCAGCAACTCCTCACCTTTTGTAGTGATTCAATAGCTTTTGTGGCATTTGCCAGTGTCTCGTATATCTTTGCCATACTTGTCAGTGCTGATATCTGTCCCTGGGTGTTACCGGCATTCTTCATTGCTTGGTAGTGCTTTTATAAAAAGAATTAAAATAGTAAAGTGCACAAATTTAATTTTCATGATGAGATGTGGAGAAGGCTTGTAAAGGCAGCCAGAGGGAGAGGATTGGCATGCAGGAGAAAGGGAGTGAGAAGGAGGAGGAGGAGGAGGAGGATTGTAGTAACAGAAAGCACATTATATAATAATACCTAATAATACCTAATAATAATAATAAAGATCATAGCTAATAGAGCATACAGTCTAATAGGGGACAGTGCACATTGTTTTAACGTGAACAGTAGTGGGGCATGGATCAACTACTAAACAATACTTGGCAACAGGCCAGACCACCACAAGACTTGACAATACCTTTTCATATTGATCAGCTGTCTCTTCGACATTTCCCATCATCTCGTAAGTGGAACCCATATTACAGTGACACACTCCCATACCAACATGATCTTCAAGCTCAGAGGCAACACTTAAACCCTATTAATAATACATAAATAAATATATATATATATATAAAACCATTCATTTTTAATGTAGTATGTTATTACATAAGGAGAATGGTATAGGCAGATTATATTAAGAAATTTGATAGGACAAGTCAGCATAGTCGAGATTGCAACACAACAATGACACTGTGTCATAGGACAGGAATTAATTTGTCGAGCAAATGTACTAATAATTGATATTAATCTTTATCTGTCAGGTGACTAGACTTGTACATGATAAAATGCAAATATATCATTTACTAGCAGGAGTCCATGACACAATGTTTACTAAACGGTCCCAGTAAGCCACACAGGAACTGTAAGCCACACAGGGAGTCTCTACCTTAAATGGAGTATTAGCTAAGGAAGCAGACAAATTGTCTGTCACTAACAGCTGGCAATACAAGACACAGAAGGTCCATTCTCATAATTACAAAAGAGATCTAACTAATATCATTATTATCTTTCCCATGCTCTGGCATTGATAGAATTATGACATTACAATCAACTACTAGACTAGCTGACATTTCCTACTAACCCTCTTATAGCATTCCATTGCCTTGTCTGGTTGCAAAATAGCCTTGAGACAATTGCCAATACTGCAGTACGATCGACCAATATTTGCCTTATCGCTTATCTCCATAGCAATATCCAATCTCTGCATGTAAAGAATACGAGTATCAGTTTGTCATTTGATATTATTGAAGGTGTGAGTATAGTATACATAATGCATGAGAGAATCCATGTAGTTTTCATTACTTAATGACTACAACATGTTGTGTGTGTGTGTGTTTGTGTGTGTGTGTGTGTACCTTTTGATGATGATCAATAGCTTTGTCAGTGTCCTGGAGCAGTTCATAAATGACCCCAAGGTTACCGTGTGCACGACACTCTGAAGCTCTGTGGAAGATAACAATATAATAACAATAATAATAATATATAATAATAATTTAGAATTATGGTAATGCATTAGTGTAGCTATACAGGACTCTCTACTAGAGCAGTGGTTATCAGGTTGTAGCATAGTTGCAATGACAAGTACTTAAAAGCTAGCGGTTATGTAAGCATGTATCATTTGATCTTCTCCCCCTCTCTCTATTTTTTTTATTATCAAAATAATTCAATAAACTATTCTTTAAGTTAATTGGAATTGCTCCTTTGATCATATTTACTGGGACAATTAATTTCGAGGCAAAGGAATGCAAAGATCAAGAGGAGCTCAGAATTCTTTGTGGCTATCATACCTCTGCACAATTAACCACAAAAGAAAACCAAATCACCTTAATAAAAATACAATAAGAATTTTTAACATCCTAACCACTGCATGTGTCAATGATAATATTTATGTTCAAGGTTGAGTAATTTGAATAAGGAATTCATTATGAGCAATTGAACTTTCTGTGACATACTTTGACCCATGATCTTGTATATACTCCAGGTGCTTCTCAAAGTACATGGCTCCCATCGTCAGGTGGTCTCTTCCTTCCGGTGAGTTCTCTAATCCTCCGTCTTTCTGGATCTTGAGTCTTCCCAGAGTCATGTGAAGGTCCCCGAGGTTATGGTTTGCCTTTGAAATGGAGCGTCTGTCTTCTAGTATCTCACAGAGCTCAAGGTAGCTCTCATAGCAAAGCTTAGCTTTTTGCAGATAACCTATTGTAACAATGATGATGATAATAATAATAATAGTAACATGGTGTTTACTGTTTACATTGTATTATCAACACAGATATCATTATTGGATGCTGTAGTATTAGCCTATAACATGCACTTAGAGTCCTGTTACACTATAATAGAACAGTCTCTCTTTCTTACCTGATTTTCTATGAGCTATCCCAAGGTTGCAGTAGGCCTGAGCTTTGCTCTTGTCGTCATTAGTCTCACAGCAAATGGCCAAGTCGTGAGAGTGGCAGGTTATAGCTGCATCCATGTCCCCTTGATAAAAGTGTGCATTGCCCAGGAGGCTCCAAAGAACACTGGTGAGCTGGAAGTCTTCGGGACTAGACTCTAGCGCTGCCTCGAGGACCGGGATGGCCTCTCCATAGTCCCCAGCCTTGCTCAACTCCTCTCCCTCCATTGCTAGCTCGTGGCAGGACTTACCAGGAGCTGGTGGCTCAGAGTCTACGCTCAATACCTCGGCCATTGGGTCTTCTCCTTCCTCGGTGAGTAAGTAGCTAGTGCTTGTCCTAGAGGAGAGGTGCTGGTGATGATGATGATGATGATGATGCGACATGATTTGCTCTTCCATTCTACAGCTTGTTGCTTTCCCAAGAGAATTTTTGGACTAATTAGGTAAGAATTGTTGTACAATATTTATATATTTTCTAGGACCGGATTGGCTATTAACAACCGCTCTGCTGTTCTTCTGATCTGTGTCTCCCCTCCCAACAACTTCCTTGTTCTCACTTCTACACGTGTAAACATTTCCTCAAATTCCTGTAGAAAACTTGATGTTTCCTTAGCTGCCAATGGACGACATATATGGTAGAGAGTTGTCTTTCAGCAAAGAATCCTTCCTCACAGAGACTGGCCATCGTGTTTGCCGGATAAAAGTGTCCAGAAACAACAATGGTGGAACTTCTAGCCTGTGGGCGGGGTTTGTACTTATAGCTGGTTTGCTGTGCATCTGTAGAATGTCTTGTTTTGTGGTGAACACTTCACAATATATTACTGTAAGCATGGAATATTATTATGTCTACTCTATTAACGTAAAAAAATCAGCTTTAAAAAACTGACTCTGACGAACTGATGATGATAGCTACCCACCCAATGCACTACAGTACAGGGGCTTTGGCTCGATCTTTAAGTAACTTTAAAAATTCATAATAAATTCAATTTTGATTGGAGTTAGCTCAAACTTGCTACACAACATAAAAACATGCATATGCATCAGAAAATGGAATAAAATGGAGAATTTTTTTCTAGTCATTTTTGGTGAAATTTGGTCAAACAGGGACTTTGGCCCAATTTTTAATTAGCTTTTAAAACTTTGTAATTTTTACCATTACTAGTACTGTAATTATGGTAATGATTTTTTGCTTTGTGGTAGGTTCCCATTAGTGTTGAGTTATCAGCATATCTGATAATAGTAGGACTGATACTGTTATCCAATAATACTGGCTCACCTCCTAAAGGTAATCTTATATTGATTATTATTTGCCAGTAGAGCTGGTTTGAATTGTTCTATAGATACTCTTCTAGTCATGGAAAGGATTGGTATTCAAATAACTCATGAGTCAGGATGGCTTTGGTCAAGACCAAGTTCTCTCTTTCTTTCCCTTCGTTCAATACACAATGTCATAATGGTGGAAACATTCTTCAGGGTAAAATGATGTAAATAATAACAACTATAATTGATGTATCCTTGGCAGCACAAGGTTATCTTCTACCTGGCAATATTGATAAAACCCGATGATCATTGTGAGCTCAAAAATACAAAAATGATACCCATTTTTACAGTAAGGACAATCATTAATCACATGAATATCTGTTTATACAAATAGGATTTATTGCCTAGACACAGATTACTTGTTGATGTGTATCAGGAGATAATGTCATTATTAGATTTTGGTGAGTAAATTAAGCTTCTCTCCAAAACTGTCAATAAAATAATATCATCATCATCAATCTCTTTGCAATCATTTTAAAAAATAACAAATTATTAAAAACTGTATAACTGAATAATAATTAATAATAATAATAATAATAATAATAATAATAATAATAATAATAATAATCTAGCTATCATTCACACTCATATGCCTAGACATCGAAATCAGATGGATTAATCGTATCAAGTTCAACTTTAAGGATATCAATTTGTTTCACAAGGTCCTTGCAGTGCCTACGTAGTGCCCCTCCATTGCTACGTGCTAGTGAGAGCCTAATGGTTCCCTCTACCAGTTCAGTCCTCCATTTGTTACACTGCTGGAGTATCTCTTCCTTGCGATAATAAAAGTGCTTCAAGATGATCTATGCAAATTAATAAATATATTAAATTTCTCGTTAAGCAAATAAAAAAGTAGAAAAAATAAAAGTGCTTCAAGATGATCTACATGTGTGTGCATACAATAAAAATAAAATTTGTTTTCAAGCAAACAAAAAAGTAGAAATTTAATACTAAAATTAATAATAATAAACAAATAAATAAATAATTTGAGCTCTTATAGTGTGCACAGTGCCTACCTGCTTAAAGCAAGGTGATGGCTGTCTCAAGTTATCAATCATGGCCCATTGAATCGTGGCCACAAAGATATCAGCATTATAAATAAGTGACTTGGAGTCGCCATAAGGTGTCCCTCTATGCTGCTCATAGCCTGGCTCATTGAAGAAAGGCTCAGGGACCAGTATCAGTGACTGGATGGAGACTAGAACCTAGAAAATAATTATGTGAGGATTTACAACTATTTCAAGTCTATTATCAAGTAAGGAATAATGAAGCATTGATTGAGTGCTAATTAGCATTAGTATTTGAGCTAAGATTAACATGCAGATCCCAACTGTGGCTCAATGACTTACTTGCAGAAAGCTTGATGTGGTTGGATTCCACTTCTCCTCTGGCCTACCGTGCCATGTATTAAGAACGCTCAGACAAACCTTGAGAGAAACACAAAATAAAAGATGAACAAGGGAGTACAGCAAGTCTTATTTGCTCTACAGAAACTGTATATATTCATAGTTATAAGCATCAGTGTAAAAATGAATTAGTGTATAATGTTAGTACTTGCACATTACCTTTCCATCATTGTACAGGTTAGGATTAAATCTAACAGAGCCTTGACCAGTCGTGCACAAATTAATGGACATAGGGACAGAGGGATACTCTGGAGGAAAGTAAACATCAAATAAAAAGCATCCATTAGCATAAGGTGTGTCCGATGGACCTGTAATAAGGACCTGTGACAAATGAAGAGAGAGAGAGAGAAAGCAAAAGGACATTGTGAAGAGAGAAAAAGAGTCAAAAATAAATGCAACACAAATATACGGGAACAGTTACCTTCATTACATCTAGCCTCTCTTCATCACAACAGAGGAAGACAGTGGAGGATAGTGATAGAGGTAATGATGTACTGAGGGATGCTACCTCTTGAGCAAGCCGCCTTGCTCTGGAGGGAGCAATGTTTGACATATTGTTGAGTATCTGATTAGAGTAATGATAAGGGACAGCGAATATTAACTTGGACTCGTCATTTGGATCATATTCTGTTATCTGATAGGTATCTAAAATAACAATAATAAAAATAATAATAATAAATAATAATAATAATACTAATACTAATAATTTAAATTGACCATGTTATTAGCTATGCATGTAGTAAACTGCTTACCAAACTGTAATGGTCTCATTGCTTCGATATAGTCTTCATTTTTACTATCTGCTGAGTCCACTCTCTTTATTTCTTTCTCCTCTTCTTCTCTATCGCTGGCAATAGACTCAATCTCTTTGCTACATTTCACTATCAGGGAAATGATTTCGGGTAGTTCGACCTGCCCCTTCTTATCAAGTCGAGGAGGAATGGGAGGAGGAGAAGCAGGAGGAGGAGGAGGAGGGAAAGGAGAAGTTGAAGAGGAAAAAGAAATAGAAGCAAGTGAAGGAGAAGAGGAAGAATGAGGAGTAGGAACAGAAGGAGGGAGAGAGGGGGAGGTAGAGGAGGGAGGATGAGAATGAGTAGGGAGAGGAGGAAGGAGAGGGAGAGGAGGATGGAGAGGAGAGACAAGCACTGGTTTAGGAGGAGGATGTGGCAGTGAGGCTTTTGAGGTTGATGGAGGAGGATTGCTGTCAGAAACAAGTGGATCTACACACAAACATATGATAATAAATATTAATAATAATAATAATAATAATATAGGTACATGTAATTAATTTTTTACCATTAGCATTTGTCGTAGATGAGGAGTCCTGTTTTCTTGGAGTTCTAACACTTTCAGGACTTTTCTTTGGAATACTAACATTGAGAAAGAGGAGAAAGTTTATGTATTCATTAGTTATAGCTATTATAGGGATTAGGGGTGGAGCATACTTCAATGTCTTGAGATAGGTTTGAGCAATCCCGTTCAATCGCTGAACAAGATTAGCTAAATTCCTCCGGCTCTTAATAGCCCTCGACTTGTCAAACTGATCATCATCATCGTCAGATTGAAGATTTATTTTCAAGAAAAGGAGGTGATGACAGGACTGGTTACGTGCCATTGATAACAACAATAGCAATACTGACTTGTAGACTTGAGTGTGATTAGATATGTCAAGAACTAGAGAAAGGGGAGCATGAAATACAAAAGCAATGGGTTCCTATTCTTTTACTTACTGGAGTCATTGCTCAAGTAATGAGCTAGTGCTGGTATCAGACAAGAGACAGATAAGGTCTTTATGACATCCTCTGTATACAAGTAGATACTTGAAAGGGACTCTGTTTCAATTCCCTCAGACGTCATAAATTCTAGATCTTCATTCGAGTCTTCTGTAATCTCATTTTGAGCCCCTTCACCACCACTACCAAGAGCTGGATCCATGTCATCATTACTAGTCCTGCTACTGGTGATAGTCCCAGTATCTGAAGTAATGCAGATAGGATCATTATTGACTGCATCAGTAGCATCCTTATCACTCCCTTTTTCTTCTGATTCAGAACCTTCTTCACTTTCTTTTTTCTCTTCCTCCTCCATCACTTGATTCTTCTCTTCATTCTCTTCTCTTATATTCAACCATTCTCCTAATATGGCCAGACAAAGCGACGACAATAACTCGTTTGACTGGTTCTCCTGTAGCATTGCACTGATGTCCCAAGCAGAGGAAGTAGAGCCTGTACCAAAACCAGTTCCTTTTGCCCAGTACTCTTTATCTTTTGATGTAACAGTCTTTACATTTCTTAATAAAAATTGATAATTTACAAATCCACACACAACACATATGCAGTAAGTACATGCACATATATATCAAATGGTGATAAAAGTTTGTGAGTGTGTGAGTAATGTATTCTTACTTTGATGATTCTAATTTGTTAGCTGCATCAGTTTTCTCTCTGTTGTTATTGCCACCAGATCTTGGTTTATGCTGGGTTGCTCCAGAAAGGCAGGAGAGTATGTGGTGTATGATTCCAATCCGGTACATCTCAGCTCTTAATCTGAGCCTCTCCGAAGAGGAGGAGGAGGAGCGGACAATGTGAAAGAGATAGAGAAACGGGAGGAATGAGAGAAGATCTAGCAATGATGGCGGTAACTGCTTCTCAACTAAAATAGAGAGAGAGAGGTGAAAGAGAAGCAAGAAGATCAAAAATGAAAAAGGAAATAAATATAATATATTCGATTACTTTCTTCAGTAGCTCCAAGGACTCCTCTCAGCAAATACCACACGTAAGTTCGAAGTTCTGTCCTACCCAATATCTCTCCATACTCCCTTAATCTCATTCCCAGACCAAGAGCAACATAGGAATGAGGCAGGAGGAAGGAGGCTGGACTATAAGAAGGTAATCGGGATACACAAGCATTTACAACTGATTCAAAGGAGGTAGGACAACCCTTCCAGAGTCCAGGGTGAAGGAAAGGGAACAGCTGTGATAAAATAAAGACACCGCCTGACTCAGCAAACACTTTAAGGAAAGACTCAGACTCATTGAAATCAGCGACGAGAGAAGAGGTCTCCGCTCTACTGACTCTCAGAGCTCTAGAGTGTGAGCAACCATACAAAAGAGACGGAGGGACTTGTCTTATTCTAGTGCCTATTGGGTACATCTCTTTGCCTGCCTCGCTCTTAAAGGCGATGCTGACTTTTGAGCTAGTTGCATCAGGCTGAGCTATGACACTGAAATCAAATATATTGATCTGAAAAGGTTTCTTGGTCTGGTTTGATGAGGTTTTTGAGCCCCCGCCCGTCCCTCCCTCTGCTACCCTCTCTCCATTACTGCTGGGTCTCTCTGACCCTAAAGAGAGGAGGGAGAGGAGTCGATTAAGTGTGTACTCTGAAGACAACTTCAGATAATAGTAATTAGTGTTTAATGGGTAGGAGGGATGATAGTGGGGGCAATCATAAGAAGGTGTGATGGAGTCTAACTTGATCCTATCATTAGAGGAAGGAGAGGTTGATGAAAGAGACTGGGGGAGGAGGCACTCATCAATTTCCAATAACAAATGAACAGCCTCCGGTCCTAGTATGTGATCAATGATGAGGGTTCTGATAAACGGTGTGATTTCTAAACTAACAGAGCTACCAAAGTCACCAGAAGCAGTGACTGGCTCTAGTGAATATTTCCCTTGTAGGCAATTGAGTAGTAGATTTATAAACTGCTTCTTACCAAGTACAGAGAATTTCGAACAGACAGAGAGATACTGTTGCATGATGTGCTGCAAGAACTCCATTTCATTGTGTGGTATGAGGTCTGAGGGCTCATTGCAGAGCTTCATTAGTAGAGGGAGGAAACCATCACTGGATGATACCAGTGCCTCTTGAGCTAACTTGTGACCAAAGACTAGATCAGTCAGGAAACCAACCAGTGAGCATATTGATACAAGTGTTGATCTAATACAATCAATACTGATTGATTTAGAGTCAGAATCAATACCGATTGATTCAGTATTAGGATCAACACTGATTGATGATTCAACATCAGGATCAAGAGGTGATTCAGTCTTAAGATTTGAAGCAGGAGTACTAGTCAATCCACTTGTTTTCATCAATACATGCTTGACTGATGAAGTTAACCTGCAAATGATGTCACGGAGTAATTGGCTACTCAACAGCATATTCATGCACTCATCAGACAGTGAAGAATCAGCTAATGTCTGCAGTACACGCCCACTCTCAGACGAGGGAAGTTCCTCTAGGAGAGAGGCAGCAATTGTCATGGCAACAGAGAACCAGGGTGGGTGGAGTCTGCATAATGACATTAGTATGGACGAGAGAGAGAGTTTAAGAGAAGTGCAACACTCCTGGGATATACTGATATTCAATAATGACCTGAAAATTAAAAAAATATTATTTATAAAAATTCTATTAAAAATTTAAGATAATTTTGGAGTCATTCTTTGGAAAAAACCATGGGCTATAGTACAGGGTACTTTTTAGAAATTGGCCCATTTCTTTAAATGGTCGTAACTTGAAAAATTGAAGTCGAAATCAACTCAAACTTTCTACATAGCATAACTACATCAATATGTATCTGAAAATGTAATAAAAAATTGTTGTGATTTCGGAGCCATTTTTTGGAAAAAACCATGGGCTATAGTACAGGGTAATTTTCAGATTTTTGGGATTTTCTTAAAATGGCCGTAACTTGAAAAATTAAAGTCAGAATCAACTCAAACTTTCTACATAGCATAATTACATCAATATGTATCAGAAAATGTAATAAAAAATTGGGGTGATTTCGGAGCCATTTTTTGGAAAAAACCATGGGCTATAGTACAGGGTAATTTTCAGATTTTTGGGATTTTCTTAAAATGGCCGTAACTTGAAAAATTAAAGTCGGAATCAACTCAAACTTTCTACATAGCATAATTACATCAATATGTATCAGAAAATGTAATAAAAAATTGGGGTGATTTCGGAGCCATTTTTTGGAAAAAACCATTGGCTATAGTACAGGGTAATTTTCAGATTTTTTGGATTTTCTTAAAATGGCCATAACTTGAAAAATTGAGCTCAGAATCAGCTCAAACTTTCTACATAGCATAAAGACATCAATATGCATCAGAAAATGTAATAAAAAATTTAGGGTGATTCTGGAGTCATTTTTTAGAAAAAACCGTGGGCTATAGTACATGGTATTTTATAAAAATTGGCTCGTTTCTTTAACTTGAAAAAGTGAAGTTGAAATTAGCTTAAACTCTCTACACAGCAAAAGAACATTAATATGTATCAGAAAAGTAATTGAAAACAAGCGATTTAGATCAAGCTAAAACTTACTTAAATAATTCCTCATTTAGTCCCAAGTCCATCAAATGAGAAGCTGAACCAGCTGGAGTGTTCCAGAGTGTATTAGCAACAGCCCTCAGCATAGCAGGCAGGGATGAAGACACCTGCACACTGGAGTCTGATAACAATTCTGATATCATCTTTAGGACAGACACAACCCTAAAATAAAGCCAATAATACTGGTACATGTACAATGTTATTCACCTTGTCAGTCCAGACTCTCCTTCAGCTTTCAATAGCAATAAGAGAAGATCAATGCCAGACCCATTACCACTGGTGACCTTGGAGACGGTAAAGGGCGTGGCTTCGGGAAACTGGGATTTGAAGAGAAGGAGAGTGAACTGATTACCAAACTCATGATAGGAAGAGGAGACAGAGAGAAGGAGGGACTGGAGATTCTTTAAAGCTAATGAACTAAATATTTAAAAGAAAAAACAATCACTTGCAAATGTACATAAAATTCATGTACATGTACTACCAGGAGTCCACGATGGACTCCTGGTATTTTATATTTTAAAAAATCATCTTAAATTATTTTTCTTAAATTCTGACCTCAGTGACCTGTTGTTCAATAGGGATACACAAACGGGTAAGAACTGATGCATCTCATTATAAACAACTGAATTAATGGAATCACTTGCACCTGGCACTGACTGTATCCATTCATGCAATATATTCAACCAGCCCTCACTGGAGAGAAAGAGAGTAGTCATAAAGACACAGTGCAAATTGCTGAATAATCGTTTTCTACCTTGAGTGAGAAGTGTCTTTATTATTATCAGAAGATGGGATCTTGGTATTCTTCTCTTTCTTATCCTCTCTCTCCTCATCTGCTGAGAACAGGCCAGGAGTGCCAATACTCCCATACACAGTCCCCAGTAGCAGGAGGTTCGAGAGAGAGAGGGAGTCAGTAACTTTTGGGCGACGCAAGTGTAGCCATATTTCATTAGCGATGACAGGAGACGTCAGTTCAATCCTTATACCAGTCAGGCCAGCAGTACCTAGAGGAGGGGATAGTTGTATGGGCTTGCTTAAGCTACTGGGTCTTGAGAATTCGATTTTAACTTGAGAAGGACCACCTGCAAAACAGAGAGACAGTAAGAGAGCTAAGGCAGTAGAATGAGTAGGACGTACTCTGAGAGAGGTTGGCTGGTTGGTAGATGTGTACAGAGTGGAGTAGTACGGGCTGTGTTAGACTGACGTGTAAAGTCAGCCAGTTGGTGTCTTTGGGATAAGTGTATTGGAAAGCGGCTCCCTTTCCGGTCTGATCCTTCAGGTTCACTGACTGGATGTCTTTTAATGAGGGACAGCCATGAGGACTAGCTTTCACAGTTGCTTTAAAAGAAATAATTATTACAAATAAATTAATAAATGATGCAATGTTTAATGAAGTAGATGGGCCTTTACTATTATTCTAATTATAATAAGTCATATTAAAAGCAGACTTACCTTTGGGAAAGAAGTTAATAAGATGGCTTCCTTCCTTGTATGGTTTGGGAGCTTCCAGTAAACCTAGACCAGAGACAGCGTGCTTAAGAGAGTGGTCACTGGGCGTGGCTTTACAAAGCTGAGCTGATAATATGAAACAGTTCAGAACGGCTTTAGCTCCGCCTAAAAATAAAAAACAATAATAATAACAATAATAATTGTATGTATGTAAATAAAGTAACCTTGAGTGATGAATAGTGATAAGTCGCCAGTGTCTTGCCGCTTGTCTTCTTTCTTGACCTCCACTACATTTTTCTCTTTCTCCTTTTCTTCCTTTCCCTTTCTTTTGTGTCCATGATCTTTAGACTTCCTTGCAGTCTCGGGATCCTCGACTTCCCTTTTGTTCAGCTTTACCCCGGGAGGTTTTAGAAACTGGCAGAGTGATTGCATTACTAGTACCTGTGACTCGTTGAAACTGCTAACACCTACCACTCCCCTCCCTCCTCCTCCTCCCTTGATCATGTCTTCCAATATTAGAAGGAACAGCTCTCTAAAACAAGCCAAGGACTGGCAATTGTTTCTCAAGAATTCCACGAAATCTTTTATGAGTCCCAAAAATGAGGAAGCGGAAGTAGAAGACATTGAGTCTGCAGTAAAAGAACCAGTCAGGGAGAGGAGCAAACCTCTCAATTGTTTGCTGTCAGTTAAGATAATGTCCACCAGTGGTGCATCTGGTGTTGCATAAACAGCTTCACTAGTGGAACCAGAAATACGACAGAACTCTGTTATAGTTGATAGATATGGCTTAGCACAAGAGAGCCCTAGCAGCTTCTTTAATAATTTGATAAGATCTTGTAGAACCGACAGCGATGAGGAAGAAACTGCCTGGCTTTGAGATTGAGGAGCATCAAGACTGATCCATTTAGTGTCTTGAGACGACGTGGAGCCAGAGAAATAATACATGTGTCTTCTACTCCTGTCTCCCTCTGACACGGACCCAAAGAGCTTCAGGGGTGGCCTCTGGGAAGGACTGGAGGCCTTCACTAGCTGAGAGAGTATGATATTAATAAAGTCTTTGATGACAGAGAGAGAGGCTAGCACTGTAGTAGCATCATGGTTGGAGACTCCTTCAACTGGTGGAGGAGGAAAGAGGAGATCTAAAGTGGCTGTTTGCTGTAGGCAGTAAATGAGTGCAGAGAGATAGGGAGTTGAAGAAATGTCTGACCTACTCGTAAAGGAAAAGAACAAATAACTTACAGTAAGTGAGAATGACATACAATAAATAATATTAAAAATATAATTTAGAATATTAAAAATACAGCAATGTGTACATGTACACGCACTAACTTGTCCTTCAAGACTTGAACTAAAACTGACAAGAGAAGGTTGATCCCTTTTTCCCCTTTACCCTCTCCTCCTCTCTCTTTCGCTCCTCCTTCTCCTCCTTTCTTGCTAATGAAATTGATTCCAGCTATCCTTGTCAATAATTTAATAAAGACGGCGTCTTGTTTGCTGGAGTAAGACTCCTTCTCTTTGTTCTCCATCATACAGCAGTGGAGGAGAACCTCTTTCAACCTCTCCTTCTCTATATTAACCTTTGCACTGCTCACGTCACTCCCACTCACCAATTGACACGCCTTCAAGTGAGAATGAATAAGCGACAGTGTCATGTGACAAGATTGGAAATCACCCGAAGTCATCATTAGGAGGTGACGAAAAAGATGGGAGAGAGTAGTCGAAGCGAATAAGCCGCAATCCTCGCTTGGTAGTAGTTGAGAGAAGAGTTTCCTTTTGATACTTTTCACTAGCGAGTGACACACGTCATTCCAAAACTTTAAGAATGACGTGGCATCTATTGACGTAAATGAGAATGGGAAACTCTCGGCATAAATGGACTCAAAGGCATCAAACAAGTTCTTTAGGTTGGCAGCACTCTCCGTTGTTTTAGACAAACTTGTCTTTTGTTTCTCTTTCTTATGCTCTGAGCTGCTTCCTGCTTCATCCACACACACACCAACTGACTCAGTGAGAGTTTCAGTAGACCAGCTGGCACTAATAGGCCTGGCTAGTTTTATACTGTCCAGCAATGACTGATAGGAGTCTTTCATCATAACCTGAAGCCCAAGCTCAACTGGAAAGAGTGTGCTAGTTTCAAGCCTAGCATCAACACTATTTGATACTAAATAAGACGAGTATGAGGAGTGAGAAGTAGTTGGGGAGGGTTTCTTTGCTTTGCTGCTGTGCTTTGGCGTTAGGGGAATTGACGACTGTTTCTCTAGCTTCTCTTGCATCGATAGTTTCTTGTGAATCGACTTATGGAGCGAGGACTGAAGGGATGTAGTGGATTTGGAGGATTTAAGAATCTTTTTTGGCGCAGGCGGAGGGGTAGAAGAGGATAGAGGGGGAGGGGGTGGTGGAGGTTTAATAAACTGAGAATCATCACTACTGTCACTGCTGTTCTCTCCTGAGGGAACATCATTATTTATTGCATCTACTGATGATAAATCAAACTGACTCCCACCGTCCTCCTTATTAGTGACTCCACCATCTTCCTTCTTTGTCTCTTTTTGACACTCTTCATCATTAGCTCCACTTTTATCTTCTTCCTTTAATCCACTGCCTTCTTCACTAACAGCATCAAGTATCTTATTCTTGCTGCTGCTGGTGGTGACTATACTGCTGCTATTTAGTGATACTTCAATACAAGAGAGTGATGAATGGATTCTCTCTACACCACTTAAGCTCTCTTTCCTTGACCTCAGGTTCTTTCTATTGACCGCCAGCCTCTTCTCTCTTAGTACCAGTCCAACAACGAGAGTCTGGACTGCATGACACGCCCACTGGAAACTAACGAGTCGTCCATCCTCTCTCTCGTCTCCCTCGTCCTCAATGAGAGAGGGTTTCTGACAGGTGGAGGTGATTAATGTCTTGAGTTGGTGGAAACTGATAGAGAGAGAGCATGACATATGACAGAGCAGAGCTGTCAGTGTCTGTAGAAAGAGCATAATGTGTATGTAATGATGTAGAGAAAAGAGAGACAATAACAGCTATAATGAATGCATAATGAAAAGCATCAGTGAATACATGTACAGTAATAATAATAATAATAATAATAATAATAATAATAATAATAATGGTAATAATTTATGCATAATTATACATTGTAGCCTCACTTTACAAACAATTGGTACTTTATCCCAATCACTGTCCTTACAGTACCTGACCAGAAGGCACACAAGGCCTTCACTACTAGTCTTCAATACAATGTCAGATAACCGTAGATTCATACTCACGCTACCAGAATGGGAATCAGTCTGAGAGGTGGTATTGGGTCCCTTCCCTCCATGATCAGTCTCACGCTGCTGGGCTGCTTTGGCAAACTTGTTCAATGTCTTCTCAATCCTCTTCACCTGAGACCTCAGAGAGTTCAATTTAGCAATAAGGTCAGGATCGGGCACTAATGAAAAGAGGGTCTCTAGTAAATCCTTAGCTTCTTCAAGCCTCGAAATTTTATGGAATATTTCAGCAGCTGTCATATCACTATATGCATCGACAACAGGAGAGGGAGGGATGAGAGGGAGGCTGAAGATATTGCTGTCTTTATTTCTTGTGTCATCAGAAGAAAAGTCATGAGGGAGGAGAGGGAGAGTAGGTACAAAGACATTGCTGTCTTTATTTCTTGCATCGTTAGAAGAGAGGACATGAGATAGCAAGAGCGTCAGCCACTGGACACAATGTGAATCAAACTCTTCAGTTTGTTCTTCATTGTCTTGCGACACGAGAGGTCTTAGAGTATCAGTCAGTAGAGAGAGGAGCTCCTCTAGTACACTAAAGTTTGTAGTCATTGTGCATTGACATAAAGCAGAGAATTGAAGTATAACCCTAAAATAAAAGAAATATAATTATATGGTGATTCTATAAGCACATTACACCATTATAAATATACTAGATATTTAATGAATGCATATAAATTATCATGTACACCTACATGTACATGTACATGTATATGTTGTCGTAATATTAATCGCTCTTACCTTTCCTTGTTAAAAGTCAATGGTTGGTTACTATTGAAAAGCTCGTGAAACAGTTCAGCTAGCAGGTCTCCCCACCATTCCTCAGCACCACAGAGCTTCACTAACAATGCACACATCCTTGAGTGTATAGACTGACCAGTGTTGAGACAGACTGAGAGGAATAATGCTCTACACTCGTCTCTACCCATTCTCATTGCATCTAAAGAGTCACTAATTGATGGGTGGAGCCTGTTGCTAAGGAGGAGCAACGTATTAGTAATACAGCTGGTGAATTTTATTAATTTCTTTAAAGAGACTGAGTTATAGTTGAACAACTCCTTCACCTCTTCTTTCTCTTTGCTTACTATGCTAGGATCAGAATCAGTGATCTGATCAGTAGTACCGCATGTTGAATCAACATTAATTTGATTCTCATTGATTTCTCTAATCTGATTCCTGATCCTATTCAACTTGACTTGAGCCTCAAAGCAGCGCTGGTGAACCAAGAGGAGGTGCTTCTTGAACTGCTTCCGTAGCAAAGGGAGGGAGTTCCCACGATGAAACATCTTCAACAAATCTTTCAGTTCTTTCAATGAATGGAGATACTGTGAGCTTAGCCTAGCTTCCAGACCAGAGAGAAGAGATGGGCTATAGCCTTGAACGGGAAGAAGTGGCTTTCCATAATATTGACCGAGCGATATCACACACCTCTCACTTGAAGTGGTGATGACACTCACAAATGTCAAACGAATGTAGCGGACTAAAGGGGGTGGGGCCAGGTTACCAATGGCAACCATACGAGAGGCGAGTTCTGTTGATTGTACGAGTTTGATTGATTCCGATTCCTCTTGAGAAGGCCAGCCACAAACTGACACGGAGGACAGCAAGTGATTTGATTGTATTGAGAAATCAGTGAGACGAATGATCTCTGAGAAATCAATGACGATGGAATGAGAGGTACCCGGTTTAATATTATCAATGGACACAGATAACTCGTCAGGACTCTCGGGAACACGAGACAATAACTTTGAAAGAGAAGACGAACTAGAAACAGGGTCTGGGGTACGAGAGGTGGGCGGAGTCAAGTTTTGGAGGGCGTGGTCTTGCATTTTATGAGGATAAAGGTAGCCGTAGTGATTTAGTGGCTGGTGAATGTTGAGATATGCTGTTAGCAAAGGATCGAGTTTATTATCATTATTTTTAGTAGAGTCAACGGGAGGTCGTACTATAACACCGGCAGACAATGAGCAGCAAGTATACTTTAATGGCAGTGTCTCTAGTAACCCTCTCTGAAATGAGAGGAGGTACGAACCATCTCTAAAAGGACTAGCAGACTCCTTTTTATCGCCAGAACTGGAGTCCTTCGTTTCGCCGTGTAGCAATAAAAGAAATTCAGGGTTGTATAGTGTAGGGGTTTTGGGGGTTTGGCTGGTGGGCGTGGTTTCTTTAGAGTCAGGAGAATAGTCTGGATTAGATATATAGTCTATGTATTCAGTGTAAGAACCAGTGAAAGGGACAGAAGAGGAGGAGGAGGAGGGAAGGGGTGGACGGGGTAGTAATTTAGAACTAGAGATAGACACGTCAAATAATTCAGAATCAAATATACTGCCATCTTGATTGAAACTATATGAAAGGGGAAAAAGGAGGAATGGTAATACAGTATTTCATTACATTTTCTGATAATGAAATTGTAATTTTTTCTCACTCACTGTGTCTGGAGTAACTGTGTGAATGATGAATCTCGTAAGAGTCTCTCGTGCGACAATCCAACCAGCTGTTCAAGGAGCACAGGACCAATCCGACCAATCAAATGAGGCGGAACATAATGACAGAGCTGCCGTAAAAACCACTGGAGAGAATAGGAGGAGGAGACGAGAGGGAGAGAAGGAGAGAGACTGATGAATGAGTCTGATAAAGATGATAAAAATGAGTCTCTTTGAGAAGTACTAGTATCATCTCCATCACTCCTACAAAAATAACAAGAACATTCTTTTATATCATATAGAGTAAGGCTGAAGATAAACTTTTAAGTTTAGCACATGCATGTACATGTACATGTACATGTACATGTACATGTAAATACATTTAGATGCACCAATGAAGTGATTATGAAAAAAGTTAACACACATTATTAAAAGATTCCTTTGAAATAAATAATACAATAAATGTAAATGAGCACAGGTCTATATCCCTCACTGCATGGAAGTACCTTGAGAGTATTGAGATAAATTGGGCACACTTATGAGCCAGGAGTCTGGACCCAGCAGTAACATAGCAATACTTAAGTATCGGCTCTAACAGCTGTGAACTAAGGACAATGATAGTCTTGAAAAACGACCTGAAAAAAAAGAAAAAGTAATGTTAATAAAATTAATGTAAATATACAGGAGGATCTTGCCTTTCATAATCAACACTAGCAATTGAAGTTATCCAGCATAAGATATCCAATGCATTGAACACAGTCTCATTGGAGACATGCCCCAAAGCTCCACCTTCTCCTGTGTCACGCCCACACACAGTAACGAGTAGTCTTTGAATGGTTTCTTCACTAAACACTAGAGGGAGGAGAGAGGGGAGAGAGGGACGACCCTTATACGGAAATAGAGTGAGACAGAAAACAGTGTGAACGACAGAAACTGGTTTGACGGGTTGTTGGGCCCTGCGTGACAGCCTAGACCTCACTGATCCTCCCCGCCCCACGTACCGCCGAGAAGGATAAGTTTTCTGGTCGCTGGTGACGGCCGACTCGCTGTCGGCCATTTCTTTTGTAAGACTAGAGTAATTAAGAGGAAAGAGATCCTCAAATGACAAGAGTAAAGTTGACTGATGAGAAGATAAGAGGAGAGGGTGGGAGAGAGAGACGGTGAGAGAGAGGTCAGTCACATCAATATACGGCTTTATAAATATTGGGCCACAGAGGGTCAAAAACCGAGTCTGATCTTCAGACCCGGCGGGAGAATTTCGATATTGGTCACACGAGGGGATCCGAAGGACAGAGAGGCTGAGAGTGGCCTGGTCTGAGATACAAGCTGGGGATGCTACGTTGATTTTGATCCTCAACGAACTGATGGACGGAATCTCTTCTGATGAAAACTTGATCTGAAATGTGTGACTATACATGAATGCAAAAAAAGCATTAAAATACTAAAAATTAAAAAAAATAATTAGCAGAAATCTACATACATGTACACTGTGCATGTAGATTTACGAGTATATGTACATGTACATGCAAGTCTAAAAGTATCATTATGTGAATGCAGTACCTGAAGGATTCTCCATTGTCCAGCTCAGGTTGATATTTCCATATTTTAGTGTTGAATAATTCACTGCCATTAACCAAAGAGGACCGCTCCTGTTTCTGTAGCATGTGTCTTGGGTTGTACTGGTAATACCTGACAAAGGAATGAAAATATTTACATTAATTTTAGTTTCATAAACTAATTAACTACGTATGCATGTATGCAGGCCCAAAAATGGCTACAAAAGTTTTATAAAAGCAATTTGACATCTTTATGCTGCATGTACAATGTACACATGTATGTAGAAATTTTGATAAATTTTTTTGAGTTATGAGGATTAAAAAAAGAAGATAAATGCTATGTTGAATGTGTGCTCTTACTGAAGTGGATGAAGTTCAGTCCAGCAGTTGTGAGAGAAACCAATAAATGGGAGTCCATTAGACTCAGTAGTGAATGCTAAATCCTTTAATAAACCTAGATCCTCATCAGTAAGCATAGGACCAGTGCCTGAAAAGGAAAAAATAATAAAAAATCAACTTTAAAAATTCATAAAAAAGCCAAATTTAATCAGAATGAGCTCAAACTTTCTATGCAATATAAGTACATGTATATGCATAAAAATTAATTATAAAAATAGACAATTCTCTCTATTCCAATTTTGGCAAAATTTGGCCAAAATCCCTGTACTATAGTACAGGAACTTTGGCTTGATTTTGGAGCAACTTTAAAAATTTGTAAAAAAATCTAATTTTGATCGGAATCAACTCAAACTTTCTACACAGTACACAACATAAATACATGTACATGTACATGTACATGATATGATGGACTCACTTAATCTTTCAATGGTACCTTCCTCTCTGTCCTTAACAATAGTCTCAATGCCAATATAAGAGACTGACCCATCAGGACTAGTAATGGCTAGTTTATCCAGTCCTTTACAGTACACACAGCCAGTCACTGGCCCATCAGTGTATACCATAACCTCCTTCAGTCCTTCCTTCACATTAAATACCTTTAGGGCTCCACACAGACTGACTGTAGCTAGTAACGACTCGTTGATTCCTGATCTGAATCCTGATAGCGATACAATGACGTCATCTCTCGAATCAAACGTGATCTTCTTAACGCAATGATCAATTTTAAAACTCGTACTTCCATTATCTGACTCAAAAAGACGATAGAGTAACAACGAGCCATGGTTACCAGTGGCAACAGGCTCCGCCTCTTCTCGGGTATTTCCCGGAGACAGTACTACTGCTATTAAGTCATCATATGGTAGCGGAATGATGCTAGTAATGATGGGTGTAGCTTTGCTGGTAGGTGTGGTTTCGTTAGTACTCAAGACTGAAGAACTATCAGTGGATGTAGTACAACAACTGCCTAACAAGAACACATCACAAAGACAAAAGGATTCTCCTTTCTTTCCTTCTCCGTCTCCATTAAGCATCTCAGACAAGTAAAGCTTACTGCCCTCAAAAGAAGAGGCCACCAAAGGATCATCCCCAAGCTCCTCCATTATCAACTCAAACAGATCATTGTCTGGCAGCTTGGGAACACCCTCTAGTAATCCCGTAGGAGGAGGAGGAGCTGTAGTGTGAACTGATCCCTGAGACACACTGCTATTGATACTAGTAGACTCGGTTGATTCAACTACACTATAAACTAGTATACAAGAATCCTCCTTTCCTTTTTTATTCTCCACAATACAGCCGATTATGAGCGAGGGTGTAGACTGGGTACCAGCCGAGGCACGACCCTGTGCCTCCATTGCCACCATGCAGAGTGATGTGATACGAATTACTTTAGAGGCGTGGTCTGAGAGGAGGGTCTTTGTGGGCGTGGTCTTCTTGTCTCTCTTTCTAATGGACGGAGGAGAGTGGCTTGTTTTATTGAGTAGTTCTTGTTGTAGATTAATGATACCATATTCCTAATTAATGAAAATGAAACCATGAAATAAAATGGACATTTCTGATTAATCATCATTTTATTATTATTATTATTATTATTATTATTATTATTATTATTATTATTATTATTATTATTATTATTACCTGTAGAAATAGTCCGTGCTTTGTTTGCCACACCTGAATGTTGCCGTCGAGTGTCACCGTAGCAACAAGTGTGGTGTTGAGAGAGGGTGATATCAAATGAATTGGAGAAGAAACACAAACAGCAGGATGTGTAGCCTGAGTATCTTTAGAGAGAGAGAGAGAGGAGGAGGATGAGAAAACAATTGATAAGTTGAGGTTATCATTTAGATACAATAAAAGGAGAGATATTCAAAGCCAAAGATGTATACACTATGCCACCATTATATATACAACTATTCCCAAAGCTTACATCTTGCAGTAACGTTGACCGTGTACTCTCCTTTAACATAAGGGCAATTCTGAGAATGTCTCGTGTGCTCCGACCTAAGAATAGAATGAGGCGAGAGTCATGTGATGTCAGCAGTATTTGAACATCTTACCAAGGCTCGTCAGAAGAGAGCCACCTGTGAACGTACATACCACAAGTAAAGCAGGTGGTCCTGTCTCCTTTAGAATGAGCAAGACTACTGACAGTAGCACTGGCATTAAGCTATAATCAAGAGAGAGGTAGGCATACATCATGAATGATGCACAGTATATGGAGTTTAAAAAGAGAGAGAAAGAGTTAGAAATAAAAGTGGAGAGTGCTTGAGCATAATCTTACCAAAGGATATAGTCCTGCCTCAGCCATTTTGTTTGGTTCAGCCCAACTAAAAATTACCACATATAATGACATGTACATGTACATCACTTTCTTTGTTACAATTACTCTTACATGTAGTTTTTGTGTGGCCAGCTGCTGTAGGCTAGTCTTCTCATTCCCTCAGAATACATCAGTGACATGTCACCACTTCCTAACTTCTCCCTTCCTCCCTCCAGTTGAATGAGGCGAGCTGAGAAACTACGATTAAGCAATAGCAGCCTAAAAATGTCAAAGAAAAGACAGAGAGAGAGAGAGAAAGAGAGAGAGGGAGAGGGAGAGAGAGAGAGAGGGAGAGGGAGAGAGAGAGAGAGGGAGAGGGAGAGAGAGAGAGAGAGAGAGAGAGAGAGAGAGAGAGAGAGAGAGAGAGAGAGAGAGAGGGAGGGAGAGAAACATCAAAATTGGTTAACAAATCAAGTACAATATGTACATAATAAATACCTGAATCTAATTGCAGATAGTACTGGTACTACAGGAGAGAGTGTTACACCTGCTTCAGGTTTCGCTCCACTCTTGCTCGGTTGATACGGAGTACAGAGTTTCTTAAAGAGATCCAACAAGTCGTCAAGAGGTCCCTTAATGATACAGTAACGCCACTAGGGAAGGAGGAGGTGAAATACAAGTGTATAAATGAAATAAAAGGAGGAGGAAGTACATGATAAAAGCAATAAATTTTAGCTATCTTTTTAAATTATTTGAATTAATATATAAAGTACTAAAATAATGATAGAAAGTGTAGGTTAAAATTAAATTAATTTTATAATGTAATGTGGTACCTTTTTTGCTGAAGGGGGTGTGGCGAAACTACTGATATTGGTTCTGTCCACTGATTCATCTATAAATGTCTGAAGTGTTTTAGCAATATCTTTAACTAGGCCTGAGAGACCAGCTGGAATAACAGCCGATGTATTAATCTCGTGCAGCAATAATCGAACCTACGAATTTCACCAATTAAACGTTAATTAACATTAATCATCACTACTTTGTACACAATAAATACAAAACCCAACTTACGTCTTCCGGCAATATCTCAATGCTAATGGTTTCCTTTCCGTCATTGGGTATCGACTGGAACGCTGTATCTAAGAGGAACCTTCCCTTAGTAACCGACCCTCTGGCAGAGAGACAAGAGCCACGAGCAAGGAGGAGCTTACCAGAGGAGGAGACGAGAGAGGAAAGAATGGGATCTGAAGAAACTGGACTATCTGGATATAAAAAAGAAAGAATATAATAATAATAATAATTATTATTATTGCTACCTAGTGATCCCAATAGTGTTTCTAGTGTAGAGTCGTAGAAATGTGCTGCTCCTTTAGCATCTGTCAGGACCAGGATGCCTTCATCCGGTAAGTAAGTGAGTGACTGGTGGGAAATTGGCCCACGGCCATCGCCTGAGGGCTTGGGAGAGACTGTATTCAGTTCAGCATCTGAAGCCATTACTGAGCCTCCTCCCTCTTCTGAGAGTGGGCGTGTCACCAACCACGCCCACAGCAAAAATGACAAAATGATTATTATTGAAAAAAATTATTATTCTTTACTAAAATGAAAAACCCTACTACAGTACACACAAATAATGATCAATTATGATTTAAAATAAGAAAAAATCCACTACAGTCTGACTATACCGCTATCATGCTAAAAGTTTTTGCTATCAAAAGTTATTGCAACACAAGGAGAGCTTCAATCTTCTTTGCAGGACCAGACAAAGACACTGCAAACAAAGCAAAAAAAAGACATAAATAAATAATTAATAATGATTCTATATGCAAAAAAACAACCCTAAAAATCCAAATATATTTATTAATTCGTAGAAAATATCTACAAGCTAAACTCTGCATTCAAATCCTCACCTACTCCTTACAATAACAGATTAACACAGAATACAAAAAAGAGGCTATTACTATTATCATATTACCATGAATCATCGCCACCAGCAGACAGCAAATACTTGTCATCAAATGTAAACTTGACGTTAGTTACATGAGCAGAATGACCAAAGAATTTTTTATGACTAGCCTACAAAAAATAGAAATTAACATGGTGCATAAATGGAATTATACTATTATCATAAAAATGTGGGTACATCCATATACTTACATATGGCTCAGAGACTGGGAATTTGGGGAACAATTTGACACACCCATAATCGTCTCCGGTAGCAACGGCAGTACCAGATGGATTCACATGTGCCGTATTGACGTCTGCCTTGTCAGCATTTTTAGGCCAAATACCTTGAACTTCTTCGCCAAGTATGCTACAAGAAAAGAAAGAGATATGTGAAGGATAAAATTCTTAGTACATTTATAAGTATACTAGTAATTATTTCTTACCAGGTCCAGGTAGCCCAAGTTATTCCTTCAGGGTTAGTAACCAGTTTGCCTGTTTGAGCCTCAAAAATTAACTTTTTGTCGTAGCCACAACAAGTCTATACAAGAAAACAAAACGGAAGCAAGTTATTTTGTTGATACTCTCTCTTATAATAATCTCCTTTTCTCTCTCTCTCTCTCCATACTCCACAATAGCATGATATATTTATGACGATATCTGATGGTTCTAATCGCTTATTTACTTGTAGGTATTTGGAGTCGTTAGACCAGTCAATGTGAGTCACACTGCTAGGTATACCCCGGCAATAGCTAGTGCGTACCGGACCCTTATCCCCAAGGGAACTGATATCATAAATATCAACACAAGCATCATCAGAACCCACTGCAAGCAAAACACCATCAGGACTGAACCTAAGAGGAACCAGAATATGTATTATGCATAAATATAAAAAGGCAAATGTACAATGTATAAATAAAGTTATTATTTATTTTCTTACTTGACTACTTGTAGGGCTTTGCTCCTGTCTCTCTTTTGAGCTACCAATTGGCTCAAATCGGCAAATTTGAGTATCAAGAATTCTCCGTTGTGGAGCCCAACAGCAAGGAGCTCACTATCAGGTGATATGTCAGTGGAAGCCGCTTCTTGATCTAACTGACGGACATTAAGACATGTCTGATGGAGAGAGAGAGAGAGAGAGAGAAAGAGAGAGAGTTACAAGTACACAGTTAATATGAGGAGACGTTACCTTAGTATCAAGAGACCAGGTACAGACTGTCTTATCACATGACGCAGTAGCAAAGTCATGTGACTGCTGTGAGACGGCCAGACCCCACAGCTCACCCTCAGAGTGACCGTGAAGCAATACCTATAGATAATAATCAGATATTTCTTCATTCTTTCCTCCTTCTCACCTTAGATTCAGAGGTATTAGTGTCTATCTCCAGTATATCACTGCTTTGGGTACCAACTAATATCTTACCCTATAAAACACAGCAACAATAAACAGCATTCATTGATAGTAGGATAGTATTATTATTATTATGCTAACATTATTTCCTTGAGAGATGGATCGAACGGTTGATTTAGGACACTGGGTGAGTTTATACTCCTGAGCCTCCTTCATTCCAATGTCCCATACTTTAACAACAGCATCAGTACTGTTGAGACAGAAAGCCCATTTATTATTTTCTTTAACAATTAAAAATGACTTGCCTTCTTTCTTTGCCTCCGGAAATGATCTTGTTCTCTTTAAGTGAGCTGTACATAGCAAAGACAGGCCCAGTGTGGGCCCTCTCTATGACCTTAGACAGTATGTGACCTTTCCACATGAACACGTCACCACTGATGGAACCGGTAAATGTGACATCATTCTGTGGACGAGAAGAAATAATGAGCATTTAGTTGATTTCAGTCAAAATTAGATTTTTAATAAATTTAAAAAATTTGACCAATGACCATGGGCTATAGTACAGGGATTTTGGCCAAATTTCGCCAAAAATGACCAGGAGAGAATTCTTGTATCAGAAAATGCATGTATAAATATATAATAAAAACAGAGAAATAACATTGCAATTTTAAGCTAATGGGATTATTAATAAACAATTACAAAACTCACAGGAGCAAATGCAATTGACAGCATGGTCTGCATTCTATAGTCGGTTTTGCTGCTGACGTTGATGGTCCCTCTCTTACTCAGGAGCTTAGAGCCGGCAAGACTCCAGAACCGAACGTGCTGGACACCAACGGACACAAACTTGTTAGTTGAATCAGGTCTGAACTGAGCAAGGAATATCCTATTGACGCTACCAGTAGCCTGAGCCATCTTAGTACCTGGAGAAGTAAAGATTATAAAGAAAGAAAAGTACTCTAAAAATCTTTAAATTAAAAAATAACTGTAAACTATATTTCAATATCTACATACATGTACATTTAAATATATGCAAAATAAGTACAAATAATTATGAAGTAAAATACATACAATACATGAACATTTGTAAAATGACTTGATGCTTACCTTCAGCCCACCTCCACACGGTAATAGAGTGCTTAGAATCAAGACCCACTGCCAGCAACAGTTTCCCATTGTGACTGAAATCAACGCTACAGACCCCCACAGAGTGGGCCCCCTGGAGTATTGAGAGCGGCTGTCTCTTCTCAATATCCCAAACGTGTACTGGACCGTTCTTTCCAATTTGACCGGTAGCAACAACATTAGGAGCCTTGGGGCTGGGGTTCAGGGCAAGACACACGATGTCGTCATTGTGCTCTAAATAGAAACTCTGAGTCTGTGTGTCCTCGTTGTATATGATCCCGGCACCAGCAGCATGATATATAAACTGGTTTGGTGAGGTGTAGAACAGGTTCTGACGAGTGTCGAAACCACGATACCCAAATATAAAGTCTAGGGACAAATCCTAAAATTAATAAAGAAGGATAGAAAAACAATAAATATATGTCATTCATTCAAGCATGCAAAAGTTACATGTACATAAGTTTTAAAACTTTTTAAAAACTTTTTATTTTTAAGATAAAGAGGCAAAAACTATGCAAATTCATACACAAACACACATACATGTACATGTACTTTTCTCTTCTCTCTCTCTCTCTCCCTCTCTCTCTTACTTTAACATCAACAGTCTCTTCTTCTGGTCTAGTGGTCACTTTTGGTGTTACGGTCACATTCCGACTGGCACCTTTACGAGGCGCCTTCAGAGATGAATCGACAGGTTGTGGTTTAGCTCCACCCAGAGTAGCCTCACGTATCGGATTAACATAAGTCTTACTCACATAATCGATGGTCCTCTCTCTCTCAACGTCACTATCAAACCCACCTAAAGAGAAAAAAAAACAAAACATACAGTATTGAGCACATCAGCTTAAATCCTCTAGAAATGACGATAAATAAATGTAACAAAAATACCTTCTTCCTCATCTTCACTGTCAGTGTTCTCTCCTTCCTCAAGGGCAGAGAGAGAAGGAGCTCCATCATGGGACCACACAAGTATGCTAGTATCACCTCCACCAGTGGATATCAGTTTATTATTGTCAGAGCTGAAGCGTACATTAGTGACGTGGGCAGAGTGACCCACATACTGCTTGCTCTTAGCATGCTTACCCTGATAGAAACAAACACATTTATAATAATAATAACAATAATAATAATAATATTCGATGTTAACGAATAAAAAAGCAGTTAAAATAAGGACGTTCTTTAAGGAATATTTTGTATTAATAAAACAATTGTATTTAAATATTTTAAGTAAGGATCTTCTTTTTACAATAACTTACAAAGGATGGATACTTGAATAGTTTAACGTATCCAAAGTCATCACCGGTTGCAATCACTCGGCCGTCACGCGACACACAGGACGCATTAACGTCGGTGACATCGGTATATGGTGGCCATATACCGGTGCAGGACTCACCAAGGACACAGGTCCAGGTGTCCCACGTTATCTCAGTTGCGTCTTCTTTAGTGATGAACTGTTGCTTGCCTCTCGGGGCCTCGAAATAAAGGACTTCTCTATCACCAGTATTGAGCTGTATCAGTTTACCTTATGGAAACAACAACAACAACAACAACAACAATAATAATAATGACAATAATAATAATAATAATAATAATGATAATAATAATGACATTAGTAATAATAATAAATTCCCTCTATTTTCCCCAGTTTTATGACCATCTATCCATACCTAGCTGATCCCAGTCGATATGTGTCACATAGCTTGACATTCCTTTGCAAATTCCGACCCTCTTCTGACCAACAAGACTGTATATGTCAACGAAATTATCATGAGAGCCAACTGCAAGATATTTCCCGTCTATAAATTTAAAAAAATAAATAAATCAGAATATAATTAAATCAATCAAAGTCTGACTTGGTGAGAATTTGATATCAGAGAGTTCTTCTTTCCTGTGATTGAATGAAGCAAGTTTCTCCTTAGAATCAGTATTAATCACAATAAAACTACCTACAGAGATACACAATAAATAACATTAAAATGCAGAATCTTCAAACACAAATACAAGTATATAAATTGTACACATACTTGTGCCATATCTTACCATCTTTCATGCCAATAGCCAGTGCTCCTCCGTCATGAGAGAAGGCGACACACCTCACTGCTTTACCAACGTTTGTAACAACATCAATCATGGAGTGTTTATCGGTATCCCATAGCCTCACAGTACCATCGTCACTACCCGTACATATAACAGGTTTAACCGGATGGACAGCTAATCCCCACAACTCTCCTTCCATGTGACCCTATAAAATCAGTGAGTGTTAAAAACACACACACACACACACACATACACACACAAACTTCTTACTTGTATAAGTATCCTAATCTCACCATTCTTGTGGAGATCAAGTATCTGAAAAGAGGAGACAACCATGGTAACCCACCACCCACATACTAAATTAAAACATGTACATGTATGTCACTACTCACACTAGTCACAATAGCAGTATCAGTTATGATATATAATAGTACTCATTGCATGGATAGCTCATACAAGAGGTGTCAGAATAATAGTCATATCATCATTTACTACCAATTGCTACATTATTAGTACATCAATCAATCACTCAATGTACATGTACATGTACTGATGTGACTGCATCTATTACATGTACATGTACATATGCTATGGACCATGGTCCCCTTACTTCAGAGTTCTTAGTTCCAACAAGGATTGAGTCAGCTCCTAGGGATATAGCTCTGACAGGAGGAGAGTCAACCGTCAGTGAAGAGGGGGAGACAACCTTGCCCTGTTCAAGCTGGTATGACTTTAATACTGATCGGAACGAATCATCCCAGAGCTTAACATGACCATCTTTACCACCAGTCAGATAACCCTACACCATAGAATCAATAATGAATCAAATCAGAATCAAGTTGAATCAGTATGAATCAATACTTAATCAGTGGCAGTATCAGTTTATGATATATATCTATAAGTACTCATTGGATATCTCATACAAGAGGTGTCAGAATAGGATTTATATCATCATTTACTACCACTGCAAGCATAAACATTATTAATTTATTATCATTTATAAATCAGAAATAAATAAATATAGCATACACATTATAATACATAATAAATAAAAATAAAATTATAATAAATATTAAATATATAAAATAAATATAAAAATACACAATAATTATAACATACAATATAACATAGACACATGTACCTTCTCAGCAGGTTCTATTATAAAGACAGGGCCAGTGTGTGCCTCAAGTGCATGGATGCAGGCTGTCTTATTCCACTCATAAACCTTTCCATCAGCTCCACCCGTAAAGCACTGTTCCTCCTTATTCCCATACACTCCACAAAGCATTGTGATGGGTTTGCCATGCTTACCAAATACGCCACGCTTTGAAGTAAAACCACCACCTGAAAACAAAGAAATAATAAAACAAAGACAAACAAACATGGTTATAGTAATGTATACTAATAATTAATACAATATGCATGCATGAGGTGTGTATAAAATAAATACATTCAAACTACTAGTGTACATTCATGTATGTGTTTTTATTTCTTACCAACTTGATTCCAGAACTTAATGTGTTTCATACCGACTGTCAGGAGTTGGTTCTCGTTCAGTGGGTTCCATTTTATCATGAAGAGCTTGTCCTTGTGGGCTCTGGCCGTTGCTAGCTTCTCTCCTTTCTTCCAGTTCCATACAACAATGCTGTGGTCATCATCCAAACCAATTGAAGCTAACCTCTTGCCATCACCTTAAGAGAGAAGAGATATAAAATACACGTACATTGTACATGTATGTATTGTGTATGACACTGGTAATTTTGGTATGGCAAATTGCTTAAATTTTTGGTGATGGGTATCAAAATGTCAAATTTGAAAAGGATTTTCGCCTCCAAAATGACCATCCTATACCCACTACATGTATATCTTACCTGAGAAGTCAACAGCACAGACTCCCCTATAGTGTTCTCCCTGCAGTACAGACAAGCACTCCATGCTGTCAGAATCCCATATATGAATACTAGGATCTCTTCCAATCTGACCAGTTGCTACATAATCAGACGTTGGATGAAGGGCGAGGCAGAGGATGTCATCGTTGTGAGATGAGTAGTATTTTTGTTTGTGAGTGTCCTTGTTGTAGACGATACCAAGAGCTGCTACATGATAGACAATGTCACCACTCTTTGTGTAGTAGAGGTTGCCACGACAATCATAACCTCGGTAACTAAAAGGACAAAGTTATAAATAGGTTTACATGTAATTATTTAAAGCTCTCTCTCTCTCTCTCTCTATTTCTCTCTTTGGTGTTACCCGTGTACAAATTCCAGTGTTAAAGATGACTGAGGTGGTTCATCTTTCTTTCCCTGAGCGGAGCCGCTCTTCACTCCTCTCCGCTTTGGACCAGCTGGCCTTGAAGACTCCTCCTCTTTTTCCTTCTCTTGCATCTTCTCCTTTAGTTTGACGAGATCCTCTCGATACACAACTCTACAACATTAATCATAAGTAGCAGTACATAAAATTAAAGTATTATAGTAATGTACATGTAGTTGTAGCCAGTTTTTAAGTCTTTGAAAATTCATAAAAAATCTAATTTTGATCAGAATCAGCTCAAACTTGCTACACAACATAAGAACATGTATATGTATCAGAAAAAATTATAAAAATGGAAAATTCTCTCCTAGTCATTTTTGGCGAAATTTGGTCAAAATCCCTGTACTATAGTACAGGGACTTTGGCCCGATTTTTGAGTAACTTTAAGAATTCGTAAAAAATCCAATTTTGACTGGAATCAGCTCAAACTTGCTAGACAACATAAGAACATGTATATATACCAAAATAAATTATAAAAATAGAAAATTTTCTCCTAGTCATTTTTGATGAAATTTGTGGTCAAAATCCCTATACTACAGTACAGGGTCTTTAGCCTAATTTATGAGTAACTTTACAAGGGCCAGCCTTCTACCTGTCATAGCTCTTTTCTTGCTCCCTCTCAATGTCAGAGTCCATCGATCCGACATCAGACAAGTCGCTGTCGCTAGCTTCACTATCAGTATCAGTATCTAATGGTATAACAGGAACAGAGTCACAAATGAAGCAAACATAAAGTATACTAAATCTCCCCCCTCTGTCTCTCTCTCTGTCACTCTATCAATAATGCCTCTCTCTTACAGGCTCCAGTCAGTAAAGGATCTCCAGTCTCATCCTCTTCCTCCTCCTCCTCCCCCTCCTCTCCGTTGGGTAGGAACCTCCATTGGAACACTCCGTGATCACCTCCTCCGGTTGAAATGATCTGTCTCTTGTCAGAGAGGAACCTCACATTGGTGACGTGAGCAGAATGACCCGTGTACTTCTTATACTTGGCACCTAATAAATAGAGAAAGATGAAAATACATTTGTCAAACCATGCATGCATATATCATACTTCTACTACAAATATAAAATAGCAGTTGGTATGTCATACTAGTTTCATACAGTAGTTTTCACATATCCCATTTCTACTATTAATTCAAACATACATGTACGTGTATGTACATGTACAAGAATCGTACATGCTACACTCGTAACAACATACAGTAGTCAATATTATTATTATTTTCTTACCTTTCTTGACTGTTGGGTAGCGGAATAGCTTAACAAGGCCAAAATCGTCTCCAGTAACAATGACATTGTGATCAAAGGAAACATCAGTAGCATTGACATCATTCACTTGACTGTACTTAGGCCAAATACCCAGGACTTCAGTCCCTATATATGTATGCATTAATAATACAAAAATCAACACTAAATGCAGCATATATTAGCAAGAGTAAAGTACATTAGCAGTTCCTTAATACATTAATTAACAATGACCCTGCAAGTATCACACATTAATTTACCTAGTACACCAGTAAAGCTGGACCACTTGATAGGATCAATCTCTTCTTTCTTTACAACACGAGAACAATCTGGAAAAGAGAGAGGGGGGAGAGAGAGAGATGATGAGGGCTAATATCATGGTTAATATCTCAAAAACAAATTAAATTAATGAAGCACATATATGAGTGACTAAGTGAGGGAGTGATTCCATAGTGAGTAAAAGGATTCCATACATATGTACACTATACTAATAACACTACACTCACACACTCACACAAGCATTACTAATAATAATAGTAATAGTAGCTAGGACAATAGCTTTTGTAGAACGTGCAGTTGTAGCTTATGTATGAAACCTTGTGACTATATTGACAGTCATTGTTCATTGTTTTAACATGTAACGTAAGGGGTGAGACAATAATCATAAAATACACTGGAAACATATGGAACAAGAAACATCATGTTTTATGCAGGAAACATAAGTCAAACAGGCATGTACATTGTACATGCTGAATTTTTCCCACAGGGCAGCTACAATGCATGACTACTAAAATAGAGTAATATTTATTATGAATAAAAGGAGCAAACAATTAAAAAATAAGAAGAATAATAGATAATAAGAAAATAATAGTTCCTAAAAGGTAAAAAGAATTCTCTGTGTGTGCACATATATAATATATACCAAGAGTACATCACGAAGTTTCTATTGAAGCCTTTCTTTCATAATCTTTTCATCTCTCATAGCAGGAATGAGCCCCTCTTCAAATGCAATAGAGAGTAGTACATCAGGGTCAGTGGTCTCTGGATACTGGCACAAGGCCCACTTGATATACACAAGAAACTCGTACCAATCAACATATCCATCCTGATCCATATCAAGGGCTTTCATTGCCTTCTTTGTTCTATCACACCTATAGCAGCCAAAGTAAGGAGCCATGAAGCCATGATAGAATGAGTCAAAGAGAAGCATCCCATCTCCCTTGTCATCACCTTCTTCTTGATTATCCCAGCGATCCCATTCTTTCCTTATCTCATCAATAAGGCCTTGATGATGAGACGAATTGAGAGAAACTTTAGATATTGCTTCACCCATTTCAGGCGTCAGCTTGCCACCTGCTTTATCAAACAGGAGAGCAATACCAGCTGGACTGTGATACTCCTCCTTCTTACCAGACCGTAGATCAAGGAGCATTTGCTCTTTCATTTTGCCACACAACTCATCGTTGAACTGCTCATGGTCTCCAAAGAGATTAACCAATCTGTCCTTTATCATCTCAACTGTAGCGAGTGTTGTTATCCTGTTTGGAGTCTCAATGCCAAAGAACTCGGCTAGATCAAAGTCGCCCACTCCAGCAGACCCGAGGACCAAATCAACTGCTCTTTCCCCATACACAACCTGTTTAGGATGAGGAGGCTTACCAGTTGTTAGTTTAGTGACAGCCATGGCTGACTTACGAAGCTGAGTACAATTATACTTTTTGAGTATCTTTGTGTTGCCGAGTCTAACAAGATTCATCATCGTCACTGCTGAAGAAGCGTGACCAAGAGCCGCTCCCTCTTCACAGAGACTAGCCCAAACGCCATCGGCTCCGGCTCCTAGACAATCCAGCTGGGAGGCAGTCTGGAGGTCCCATTTCTGATGTATGTGAACCAAGAGTCTACCCTCAGGCCAACCACAGGAGACCATTATCCTACGCACACTGGC